>NW_027529174.1:894015-1010369 GCF_008692635.1 Crocuta crocuta | reverse complement strand
ACGACCCCCGCCCCCCCCCCAGAAAGGTGGCTGGAATATGTTTCCTGAACTGGTGATGCTGGATGATTTGTTTTAGTAATGGTTTGAGGGCCAGATGAATTAGTCACTGTCACTTGAGCAAGGAGGAAGAAAGTGTATTCAAAAGCATCGCCATATTATGCCAGCAAGGAAAAAATAAAATAACGCTTAAAGCCAAAGAAATAAAAAACTCTTTTAACTCTTTTAAAAGAGAAAGCACAGGAAATACACACCATAGGGAACCCTAAATGCGAAAACATCAAAGCAGTGAAACATTCACTCATCATGATGTTTATCAGTAGAAGTCAATATTTGGACAATTGGTTCTTGTGTTTATCAGTCTCAACACCCCCCATCCCTCCATTTTTCTCTTTTTCAGTACTTCTTTTTGTTAGGAGTACTGATTTTGAAAACTTTCAGGGTTATAGTGACCAAATGAACAGAGGTAACTTAGAAGCAGGTGGTGATCTACCTCCCTTTAGGTTGGACCTAGTGCTACAGAGAGGTTTGTTGCACCTTAGATATTATCTCACACAATAATACCACCAGCAGGCATGAATACACAGTCTTGGCTTGTTTATAAGTTTGTCTATACTTGAGTGCTATTCACTGTATGAGTTTCATTACTCTGAGCAAGTTTTCCCATTATGTATATGCATGTATACATATGTCTGTGATTCTATGCACATGACTTATCTCATTAAACCCAAGTTAAAATGTGTTAGTATATGGGACCACAAGGTAAATAAAGAATGAATAAAAATTAAATTGGAATAAAGGGTAAATAAAAGTAGAAAAATAAGGTAAAGTCCTAGAAAAATTACATATGTAATGAATGGTCTAGAATCTAAATCATTCACTTGAGGTGGGCTGCAAATTTGGCTCTGAGCTTTCTAGCAGCCAAAGAAAAGAGAGAAAATTTGATATGATTTTCAGTTCTATATACTGGAAACAAGGCAATTGCTGTGAAGAAGCAAAAAACGCTCTGTTCTTCTAAGAAATATGAAATAATTTTTTCCTATTCCTATAGTTTTCATTTCACAGGTGTAGTTAGATGTTCTGTGCTAAAAATAGCATTACTTATGTATAAAACACTGAGGGATGGTGGTAGCCAGTGCTACAAACCAACAAATAAAAAAAATAGCTTTATTCCTTTCTTTGAAGTGTCGAATTGTCATCAATTGGGTACTTGGGTTCTGAACAAGAAAGTAAACACCATTAAAAAGAAAGCTCTCTACTAATGTTTATAAGAGGTTAAATGGCATAAAAATAGTCTGGCAATTTTTATTTTCAGAGAATCAGGATGATTCAGGGAGCTGAACTGAATCATTGAAGAATCCTAAAAGAGACAACACATTTATGAGAGCCAGAGACAGTCAAGTAACCTGAATGTCTGCTGCTCTCTCACAGACATTCAGATGACCACCAGGGAGTTACTACTGCCTGTGCTATGGTCATTCAGTTACCAACCAGGGCCCAGGGCTAGAGGGCTTATGGTTCAGGGTGGATGGCCATGGTCTGTGGACAGGAGATTGGCTGATTATGGTGCTTCAGTAGACCATTCTGCACTTAGAGGGCAACTATGCCTAGAGCATTTCACCCAGAAAGGGTAACACATAATTCGGTTACTGGGAATGCCTCCCAGGATGCAAGTGCACTGCCAAAGACAGTCACTCTTTGGTGATTACACCTATTTGTTGGAGGAATGGGACAATCCTTCAATGTTTTAAAATGTAAAACATTTAAGATGAGTGTTTGGATTTCCTCCCATGTTTAGCATCATCATATCCTAACAGATATGCTGAACCTACTGCTAAATAACTAAGACTTGAGTGTAGTAAGGCCTTTAAAAAATCTTGACTTTAATTATTTGTAATAATATGACATGGAAGGACCCATAAAATGAGCAGAATTAAGAGACAGGACAACAAGTCAAATGGGTGAGTCAGGTATCTCTAGCTCTCTTACTGTATCTGTATACCTGATTATGTATGTATGTATGTATGTATGTATGTATGTATGTATGTATCTATCTGATAGTTTAAAAAAGTTACCAAAATGCCATTTCTAAAGCAAGGCCAAGCTATATAAATATTTAGAGTTAGCAAGGTCAAAAATAAAATAAGTATGAGAAGCACTTTTAGGCCAGCACTACTGGACATTAGGCAGTCAATCAGCATGTAAAATAATGAAATAAAAAAGCTGTTTAGAAGACATATGCTTTAATTCTATACCCAAACAATGGTAAAGACAAATATTTCAAGCACAAAATAAGAGAAAAAAAGAGGTATTAGGAGACCAATGGCCCATTCATATTTTCCATTATCTTTTTTACTGCTGACAGAATAAACACAAACAAACCTGTGCGAGTCTTTGGAGACAACTTGGCTACCCTTACAGATAGAATATTTTCTTTCTGGATGCGAAGGTAACCATGCATGCCTTGTAAAAATTGTAAGAGAATGTGTAAAGCCTGGTATTGAGGAAAAGAGATAAGATGGCAAAATGATGAAATGGAACCAGCTATTACAGAATGTTCATTTCTGGCTCAGATGTGTTTTTCTCCCCATTTCATTTCCAAAATTGTCCCCTTGTATCCACTTTCTCTTGATTTCATGAAGCAGAGTTAGAGATCAATAGATATTGCTTTATAGAACATTCCTGTGTTGTGTGAGTATACAGCAAGGGGAATAAAGGAATTGGGCCAATTGGGAGGTCAAACTTGGTCAGTGTTGGTTGGAGAAGGGCAATTTGGCTCTTTAAAATGTGTTGATCAAGGGGGAATTTACAAGGTGAATTACAGGGACATTATATCAAGCAGATAGTTTTGGGGGGAGAATTTTATTCTGTTATACATATGTGATGATATTCTAAAATGAACATCATGCACCAGCTGCTTGTTAACTTGGTTAAGTATTGAAGTTTAAGAATCAAATATTTTAGGCTGACAATGCTTATCAAGAGATGTTCACAATTTATAAAGGAAAGCAGAACCCTGGTAGCTGATATTAAATACCATTTTATTTTTTAGCGTATCTAAATTAAAAAAAAAAAAAAAAGCTTTCCTACAAGTGACTAAGGTAATTTCCAAGACTGGGAGAAAGGGAGTGGTTATTATAGGACCCAGTGGGAAGAAGTCTGGGAGGAGTCTCAACCATGCAGCAGGGACCCACAGGGGCCCAGGGAATCCTTGCAACTAGTCCTCATAGGGAAAACAAGAACACAGAAAGCAGGAAAACTGGCTGTTAAGAGCTCCCTTGGATGTTTAACTACTACCTGGGAATAATAAAAACAAACAAACAAGCAAACAACCAAAAACCAACCCTGAAACCATCCTATCAACTTCTGATAGGTCCTATCTACACTGGAGTTCTTTCCTATCATGGTGTATGATCAAGGTAAAGCTAGGGGGCCTTTACTGTTTTAAGGGCTATAATTTGTACATTATCTAAGCTACAGATGACAAGTATAAGTGTAGTTACATAGGAGCAGGCAGAGTTGTGAACAACAAATCTTTATATGCATGTCTATTATGTGCCAGACATTGTCCTGCATCCTGGGGATGCAACCAATGAACTTGGGTGAAGGACTTTGGGCAGAGTGAAACAAATCACATGATTCCAATCAATGCATGATTTTTGTTATGTCTTGCTATGGTCATTTTCAGGGGCTTAATTCCTTACTTGCCTGTTTGAACCAGTGTAGAGTTACTCAAAGGCAAGTTTTTTTAGTTTATACACTTTTTCCCCCCCACTCTAAATGTGTTATCCTTTGTCAAGCATTGCCATTAAATGTCCTTACATGGGCACTGTGGATGGCTTCTCAGCTGCCAGGCATCATGTTGTGCCTTTTTATTCTTCATTGGTATTACTTTAAATCGTGGGCATCCCCGTAATGAGTTTTCTTTTTTTCCCTAACCCTTAAAGAAAACCCTGATATAATTTGCTGAACTCTGATCCCATTAACTTAAAATTTTAGTTATGAAAGGTCAAGGTGTTATAGTTGTCGCTTTTCTCAATCTTAGAAATAGATGAGGTCAGCTTCATTCTCTGCCCCCAAAGGTACATGTTAGTCAAAGCAGCATGAAGTTTGATTTTTTAAAGCACTTACAATAGACAACTGGTTTAACTTGAGTATTCATTAAATTGACGGTCATGTACTTGGTCATCAGCATTTCTGACTAGTTCACAGTTCAGTGCTGGAAGAGATAGAGGCCAAAAGCTTTCTGTGTATCTTGGACACCATACTAGGCACTGGAGGAATAAAGATGAATTTCATACGGTTCTACAAAAGTAAGTCTTCTAAGAGTTTTAGATACATTTTTAATATCAGGTAGTTTAAATGACTAATAAGTGGCAAAGAGTTTGCCTTTGAGGTATAATACATAATTAAAAGCTCTTCCTAGAGAGATATAAGAATTTGTGGGATATAGACTGTGGAATAAATATAAGGGCTTGTTGAAGAGAGAGAGAGATCTAAGGGTTGGTCGAACAATAAAGACTGTATATTTTTCACATGACAATCATTACCTTCTACCAGAGTCTGGTATTAAAAAACAAACAAAAACCCCAAATTGAAGACAACTATTGAAACAAACATTCAGAGCTCCTATAATTTGTGGAAACCCCACATTTACATAATGCTCAGTTGGAAGCTAACAAGGAAAAAAAATGTTAGGCAACTGAATTATCTTTACAGGTTAATAAGACTGCCAGAAAGCAACTGAGAAAGTACTTTCAAGAGGCCTATTATTTAACATAATGACATTTCTTTTCATACAAACCAAATTAATTTCTGGGATTACATTAGAATGCACACACCCCTCCCCCTTTTACAAGTTTTCAAGCTAACTTGTGTTAGATCTAGAAAAACACTAAATAGCCCCCCTGCCTCTATTCGTGAGGCTTTAAAATGAAAATGTGTGTGAATGGGAGTGGAAAGAGCGATGATACAAACCAAGAGAACTAGAAAGTCGATCCATATCAAGGAGCAAGCATAAGGTCTGCACTGTCAGTAATTAGCATTCATACTGGGAAAGAAATTACATATTAATATACTGTGTGTTCTTTTATTAGGTGGCTCATTTTTTAACACTGACATGCCTGTGGACAGAAATGTAATTCTTCAGAGAGATTTAAAAGGTTGGGACTACATGCAATTCATCATATTAATCATGTGTTAGACCCAGTAAATACCCATTGTGGGTTTTTTGTATTCATCAAGAGTTCAGAAGCAGTAACATGTTCTGTTTCAAAACTGTAAAAAAAAAATAAAATAAAATCTAGACTAAAAGGGGAGAAATGAAGGACCTGGAAAATCAAAGAATGTTTCTTATTTATTTCCAAAATCTGTCTTCTATTTATAATTGAGTTTAAATTTCAGACTAATCCTAGGGTCATCCATCTGGCTGACATGAGAGGTTTGTTGTTATTAATTAGCATAGGAGATAGGATAAACCAAAAATGTGTAACAATATTGGGAAATAATTTTAAGGACTTGCTGCTATTTAATCAATGTTTAAAGACATTTTTATGTCAGTTCAACACTTACTCCTGTGTGTTGTATAATGTCTGGCAGTTGGAGAGAGGGAGAAAAACCTTTGTTTCTGATTATATAACACATTCCCATAGAAGCTTATGGTGCACTAAGAGTGTGTAAGGCTAATCATCTTTAAATGTTGGGATGCATTTTCAGAGAATTAGAACGTATAAGGGCATAAAACTCCTTGTAGTTTATCCTTTAAGAGATACTAACAGTGGAAATAGATTTTAAAGCACTGTTAATGAATCCACATTGTAGTATTGTTTAAAATAACATGATATGAAGCATGAATTGCATTCATACATGAAAATGAAATCTGAATGCATTCTGCTAATGGAAGGCAAAAGTCAATTGTCATTTAGGTCACTGTGTGATGGTAGGAAATCATTTTAATGAAGCTAGCCCTGTTCAAAACAGTTTGGATCTCAGCATATAAAAGAATATGAGTTCCTAAACAGGATTTCACTGGAGGCAAATACTATCAAGCAAGCAACTCAAGTGTATAGTAAAAGCTCCCACTAGCAAAAGGTTGAATAAGCTTGAATCAACAAAATAGATGGTTTTAAGTATTTTATTCTTCACATTTTTGATGACTTTCAAAGTAGTACCCAGCTGCCTGCACTGTGTGAACTTTAGGGGAGAATTATGCTCATCTCAACCCTTATAATACTTAAAGACTATGCTCCATTTAACTAAAATTATGCCCAGAGATAAACAGTGGAGAACATAGAATCGTTACTGGAGAAATGAAAGGCTGAAGTGTATTAATCATGTTATTACTTATCAAGGTTCCTTTCCTCTTCCTTTCCCAATCAGAATTTCTTCAATTCCCAATTCTACTTTTCCTCTCTCCTCCTTAAGAATTAGCAATGAGACTATTAAGAAATGAAATCTTGAGCAAGCCTTCTAGTTACAGGTGCTCTTTGTGGGAGATTTAATGGTAACAGGGACTTCAGGTTCCTACATTTACGATCTTTTTCAAAAGACAGCAAATTTGGCCAAGAACTCAGAAAGTGCAGTCCTTAGTTCAATCTGCATTTATTCAAGGCTGTGCTGTATGCCCTTGGGCAATCAAAGAGTTTCAGAATGTGTGCCAGGTGTCATGTTATTGAGCTTGCTGCTGCCATCGGCTTCTCTTAGCCAGGAAGGCTGTTGGGGAAGATGATGACCCCAGGGAAATCAAGTCAAGTTTATTCAGGATTCAGTCTCAGGCTATTGGTTAAGGAGACAATGGGAGTTCTGGATACAAAGTCTCTTCATTCCTCATCTTTTCCTTCTCTCCGCTTAGTAGAGAGAGGCAGTGAATCAATGTAGTCAGATTTATTAATATGTGAATATAAAGAGGAAGAAAATATGTCCCCAAAATAAGCCTGTTTGTCAAAACTTTGCAATTCTTTCTCATTATGTAAATTTTGTAGACATGTTTTGGTTTAGGAATAGAGAAGAAAAAAATGTATTCAAAGCATACAACAATGTCATTTGTAAAATATATGGGCATTGCTGGGAATTCTGTCCCCTACTGCTTCTGTGGCATGTTGGAGTTTAAAATAATCTATGTTAGTAAGCAAGGAAAAAAATCTATGAGAAAAAGAGACAATTGACAGATAGTATAATGGAGTTTAGACCCTATGTGATGATGTGCTGTTAGGGAGAGCTGTTTGACCTTGTTTGGGAAATTAATTTAATTCCTCTAAGTCTCAGTTTCTTTTTCTGTAAAATGGAGGTAATAAAGTTAATGGCATTTAATTGGGTGGGATGAAATGATATATCTAAAGAGCTTAGAATATTAGAACAAATTAAATGTTGGTTATTAATAGTGCTAAAATATTATAAAAATCCAAATGATTACATTTAATTTTTATCTAGGTGCTTTGTTGGAACTATCCAATTTTATGCAATAAAACCTTTATGGTTCTTTCGTCTATCTGTCTTTCTCTGTAGAAGGATATTTCCTCTTGCCCAGGAATTTACATTAGGGTCCACAGATGAAAATAACATTAAGTATTCCTCATTTAAGAAACCAATCAAACAAGCAAACAAACTACCAGTTTGGGGCCAGACTTCTATGTCTACAGGGCTTAATAAGGAGTTTAGAATTACCATGAGCCATGATTCTTAGCCCATATACAAAGTTTGGAGAGGGTAGAAGAAGCCTCCAGGGTCAGCCTTGGGACAGTGGTTGCAATGTGGAAGCAGGATCAGGTGCTTACCTTTGCCCAAAGCATGGTGAAGGAAGTCTTCAGGTGAATCCCTTGGGGAGTTTAAGGACACCTAGGTTAAGGGACTTGGCAGAGTTTTCATAGGCCCTTTGAGGAGAACTGCATCCCCCAAATTTGTTAGTGCAATGATATTTCAGTTTTCCATGTACCAAGTAAATAGAATAGTATGGGAGATTGCTGGGCTTGAACCACTTGAACCATGTTTAAGGTTAGCCCAGCAGCAAGTAAGGGTGGGCTGTATTACAAATGGAGGATACTGAGGTCGAGTGAAAGAGACTGAGCTGGACCCTCATCTCTCACTATAGAGATACATGCAGTGAGGCAGCCCTATGCAATTTTCTGAAGAACGTATACCTGTGAACCAGTACACAAGTGAACTGGCTTCTGGATGCCTACCACATGGAGGTCTTCACTAAGGGAAGCAGTGACACCAAGGAAGAAACTCTAACTATGGGGGATTAAGTAAGGGAACATTTGCTTCTTCGCACTCATTCTTTCTACCTGCCTTCAGCCATGTGGGAGAGTAGACCTAGGAAGGAGAGAAGTTCTAGAAGTTGTCATGTTTTCATCAGTCCCTCAAAGCATGTTAGAGTTACAGAGGTGAAAGAGCAGGCAACATTTTTCTCCCACTTTAGGTGCCTTACATCAGGTGTCTGGTCTGCATGAGGGATAGCAAGAGTTGGAAGGTTTAACTGCACTGTTTTCTCTTCTCAATGCATAGTCAGTACCCAGAAGTTTGCTTTTACCTGCTAAGGATAACTATATGCCCTCACCACTTTTGCTTTAGCGTTATATCAACCCTCTAGCTCTGTGCTATAATTTAGCTTTCAGGGACTTTTATTATCCCACTACCCCACAGGAAACCATGTTGGCACGCGACATTAATGGCATGATGCTGGTGGGACTTGTAGAACAGATGCCTTGAGAAGATACATAACTGCTAGAGGATCAGAGAGAAATCTCTCAAAATACAGGGATCTACAATCTCAGTGAAACTTTTGAAACTCTAGTGGTCTGAGAAATGTCTGGAAATTCTTTCAAAGTTAAAAGGTGAGTTGCTAGACTTTTCTCTCATCAATAAAACAAAATAAAAAAGTAATGCTTAAAGGGCTTCTTTGCATTTTGGGAATCAATATATGCCACAAAGGACTCATTTACAAAAGCTGCTAGCTTTTTTGTGGTGTCTAGAGCAAAAGACATGTCTCCAGCTGGTCTAAACTGCAGTATAAGCAACTCTTTCAACTCTTACTAGTTGGTGGATCCAATCAGTAGTGGTCAAAGTGTCTGAAAGAAATTGAAAAGTTCATTGGAGCTTGTGGCAGAAAGAAGAATCAGAGTGAAAATACCTAGAGTTGGTATGGACCAAAGCCATATTCTTTTCTGTAAGTAATTATTGTCTCTCTGAAAAACAGATCTTGCTTTGTTAATGGACCCTGATAGAGACTAAAGTCTGACCAAAGACACAAGGTGACCAAGCCACACAAGCTGCTCAGTTTGAAATGTGTGTTACCTAAATCACAAGGCATACATTTGGAATGCCCAGCAATTCTGTTTTATCAATTGAAGTGAGATATATAGGACTGGGCCTCAATGGGTTGTGATGGCAAACTAAGATGCATGATAAGATGATTATACTCCCAGGACACTTGTTAGGTACTTCAGCCTCCTTTCTCTTATTCTATATAGCATCATTGTGGGTTCCCTATGAACAATTGATTGAGAAAGAAAACATTTGAGCCTATTTTATAGATGACTTTAGTCAATATACTGGCACCATTTATGTGTACTGCTATGATATTGTCATGCAGTAGTAGCTTTAAAAAACAATGAAAAAAGAAAATTCCTCAGAGAACAGAGTTTAATAATGTACACCATTATCTAACTTATCAGAAAGGGAGGATGTCATGTGATAAGTAGGAATATAGATTCTTAGATAGTGGCAGATGATTTGGCTAGGTTATTAGAGGTTTGGAAAGAGTGAGTTTGGACAACTGGTGACAAGATTTGAAGAAGTATGGAAATGAACCTCTTGGATTTGGTTTATAGTATCTATAGCTTTGTCCATATCTATATTTATATCTATACCTATATCATCTATTTTTATATCTGTATCTATCTATATCTCTGTCATCTCCTATGTGAATGTTTATAAGAACTTCATTGAAAAGAAGGCTCTCAGTAATCAGAATAAGATGATTTACCCATGCTTGTCTGCAGTCTTCTTCCATATATATATATATATATGTGAAGAGGATGGTGGCTTATGTTTGAAATCAACAGGTGTTGTTGCCCTTTAACAAATCTGACTTGGCTAATCTTACGGCTAGTGTCAGAGTTCGATTCTGAGTTTCTGACTAGATATGTCCCAGGTGGTCCTGCTATCTTTAGGGGAAGTAATATGTCTCTTTGAATAGACACATATTGGGGATTTAAATTTTTCTTCCTATTCTGACATGGTCTTCTAACATTTATAGTCTTCCTTAATACTTTATACTGGTATTATTAAATCAAAACTGCTTCTTACCCAGAAACTCCATCACAGTGAAAGAAGAAAGGCGTAGTTTTTATAGTATGTAATTGTCATGGTGAAAGAAGCAAGACAATAGACTAATGCCTATGATAGTCACTAGATTTAGTATGTTCCCCCATCATTCAGAACCATGAAATAACCTATTTGAGACTCAGCTACAGCATCATCTAGGAGATAGCATCTTATAAGTTTAAGGTACTATTCTACAGATTGTGTTTTATGTCCTCATTCAGTGACCAATACATGGAGTTGTTTCTTCAGTAGCCAGAATACCCAGATCTATACATAAAGAGTACAAGAGGGAGGAGGTATATCTTTGTATTATGCCTATTGATCCATTTATAAAAAAAATTCCTAACTGTCCTGTGACTCTGAGTTTTATTGGTATACCCACAAAGGCAATATTTCCACTTGGGGTTCCACTTGGAAGCTAAGATATTTTGAGCTCCTTGTGCCACTGGTGAATAGTCAGAAAAGGGACATGGTGTTGGCTATGATGATTGATCCTGATTATCAAGTTTGAAATATGGTTGCTGCTATACAGAGGGGAGAAGGGAGGAATGGAGGGAACCCAGACTTTCCCCTCTGGTTCCTGTTCTTTTTATCATGTAAATCCTGTCAGCTAAAGAATCCCAACAGTATGAAGTGTTAGTTGTGGGCAAAGCAATGATGGAAGGGGGAGTGGGAAAAAGAAGTAATAAATATAAACTATGGCCTTATGACCACATGCAGAAGCATCCATCTTCTCTTGCTGTGACCAGGATTTAAAACTGTGGGTATGGTAGATTGTATTATTATTCCTCTGTATTTGCTACTTCCCCCGGGGGAGAGAAAATAAACTTTTCCACTCCACTAACTTCAGACTTAACTATCTGAATGTCTTATGTGAAATATGAGAAGTGATATAAATTACTACTAGCAGAAATTTAAGTTAGTGAATAGTTCTCTATATATTCTGTTCCATTTGCCATGAAAGGAACAATATTTCAGATAGAGGGTGCTGCAACAATATTGGTTTCAAAGACTACTTTGACAGAGTTGCAGCTAAGCTACAATAGACAGGTAGTGTGAATGAGGAATAAATCTTTATTGATGGAACCCCTGAGGTTTTGGGGTTATTGGTTAATTATAGTGCTACTGAGTCTATCCTGGCTTATATAGTATATTTTTACTATCCTAACACATTTTTTATATCATTCTCCTGTCTTCCTAATTTTCTGTAAAGAATGTGTTGGTAGTGGTTAACTATATAGGCAAGCCCATGTATTATAGAATAATAAAACTGTATTCAACAAACCTAGATGAAGAGTTGTCACCTAGTGATTCTGGACTCGACACCAGATGCAATAACTGATAATGGTGTGGATAGCTGATGAGTATATTTTTTGGTTATATAATAGTTAGTCATAGTATGTTAGGGGGGAAAATGTTAGGAGATACATGTTTAAATATGAGGAAAAAAGTATATTTTGGTATTGGGCAACCAAAAATGCAGATTGTGGTAGACATTTGGCATTTTTTTTAGATGTGCACATCTGAACCCACTTTCTGTTTGTGATTCCATGGGCATTGTTGAGAGGCCAAGCCAGTCCTCCACCAAGAAACCTGAAAATTCCAGACTAGCTCTCCCAGCCTCTCAAACAACAGGCATGACCAAAAGACCTGGGCTCCACCAATTAGATGCACAGTTCCAGACTTGTTTTTTCAGAGTGGCGATTTGAAAAGCCAGGATATGAAATCAGATTTTTGTGATTCCATAACTACAGTAACCCTATAACTAAAGCATGTCACTGATGAAGTTGCTGCAGCACCTACTGGCTTTGTGATCCTGAGCTAATCACTTAACCTGTCTGAACCTCAGTTCCTTTCTGGAAATCGAGGATAATGAGAGTATGACTCCATAGAGCCCTTGTGAGGAAAAAATGTAATAATGCATACACAGTACACTAAATGACACCATGTGGTGTGAAACAAGAGCTAAGTAATTGGGAACTTAGCAATGTGGACAAGCAGGGATTGTGGGGAATGCTCTGGGAGTAATGGTGACAGCAGTGAGCACGAGTTCCTAGGGAGTCTAAGCAGTGATGTTAGCTCCAGGCTCTAGTGTCTATGCTGGCTCTGGTGGTGGCTGTCTTCTTACTGGATGAGATCTGTGGTGAGATGAGGCACTGACTGTGTCTGCAGAGCTGGAGCATGGTTCTCTAGCACTCCCAATGATTCTGTGAACTGCCCATGTGTCTTTTAGTAAATTCCTGCTCTGCTACCTCTGTCAAATCTGGCTTTGTTGCTTGGAACTGAGAACTCTTTGCTGTTTTAATAAACCTGCCTGATTTTATGTCTGATGGTTAAAAAAAACATGAATTCTAGAAACCAGACAAATCTGGTTTGAAACCCACTACGTAATTTACCAGCACAAGTCACTTGTTCAAATTTCTTAAACTCTGAGTTTCTAGCTTCCTATCCTTAAACGTGGATAATAATACTTACTTGTGTAGGGTGGCCATAAATGGAGTTAATATATATTAAAAATGCCTTTCACTGAATCTCACTTCTAGTAAGCATGTAGGACAAATTAACTCCTCCCACTCCCAAACCTGTATGGCTGCTTTTGGCTCCTTTATGATAGAAGTTGGGCTATGTAACTTTTGGCCCCTTAGCTTAGGATGAGTCATAGAACCTGAGGGAGTGGTATACCTTCCAGGGGGCATGAAAAATGATTGGAAAAGGGAATTTCTCTAGCTTTTAGACTTAACTGAGTAGAAGGAATGGGGATAACATATTATGAAGCATGTTACATCTTCCATTGCCTTTTGCTTGCATTCAGTGGTAATTGAGTCTGTATTATTTGTAATTTTCTGCATTATTTGTGTCGTCCATTAGGAAACTGCATCATTAGTATCATATTCACAAGTGTTATCATGTAGTTACAGTGAACAGTCACTTAATGGAAAAATCCACTTTCAATCATGTGGGTGTTTTCTTTCTTTCCTCCCTATTTCCTTCTTTCATCTTGCTGATGACACACATGAATAAGCTCATGTGTGCACACGCACACATGCATGCATGCACACATCATAAGACATATCATATATGCCAAGCTCTCTTACTTATGGTAAAGAATTTAGCTACTAAGTGTATCCAGAATAATGATTCAGTAAAGGCACATTAACTCACTCACTTTGGGTATTGGAAACATTTGATTTGTTATTACTATTCTTAAAAGCATTGCTTTGAGGCAGTAGTTTCTAAACTTCAGTATGTGTAAAAATCATCAAGAATATCACTACATATGCAGATTCTGTGGTCCACTCAAATGAGATGGTATAATAGCCCTGCTTCTATAGTGTGGAAACTGAGGTACAGAAAGGTTAAAGTAGATGACTTGAGTACAGTCATTGATTCGGGCAAAATTTGATTCCAGGTATTTCTTATGCTGACTTCATAACACATATTGCATAAAAACAGAGTACTGAGCCCTCTGACAGGCAACTAAGAACAGGATGAGTTTTAGTTGCTTTTTTTTACTCTAGTGACCTAGGTAAAATTTGTTGTTGACTTATGGTATAAATAAGATCCTTACTAATTTTCAGTAGTGAATGACAATTCATATTCTCTCATTTCTGTTTCTTCTATCATTATACCTTTTACTGATTGAAAGAAAATAGACATCAAATAACTTTATACCAAAGCAGACATTTGAAAGGGTAATTACTTAAAAGCCTTGCTTGTTTTTCCAGATCTGTCAAACCTTTCCATGAATATAGGCTTTAGGACTGAGAAATAGATCCTTTGGGACTGTTAAGGCATTATGATCTTAGGAAATTAATCCATGGTAAAAATGTGTTTACAGTGCTTGGGCTTTCTTAAACCTTCATCTGGAGAAAATTTATGACTCTTCTCCCCCCTACTACCTCATTTCTAATTTTTTCATTACCATTTGTTGAATGCTTTCTATATACAATGACTTTCTGTATGCTATCCTACTTAATCCTTCCAGCAACCTGCAAGGTAGATATTATTTTTCCCATTTTATAGATGAGCAATAAGGAGCTTGGAGAGACTAACATCTCCGATATCACACAGATAATAATCAATAGAGGTAATTTATTATTATTGACTCTAGTTCCATTTCACTCTAAAATCTGTGCCTTTAAATACCAACACTGCCTATTTAACAGAATCAGGTTTTTATGTTGTTGGGGCAAGCCAGTAATAAATTCAACAATAACAATCATCACAAAAAGCTAAACAAACAGATTTTATATTCTCCAGGATGTTACGGAGTTGCTCTACAGAGTAGAGTGTTAAACTTCAGGTGGAATGAGAAGGTTGAGATCTCTTTATGACACAGTAACTGTTCTCATGGCAATGACAAAATGGCAGAAGAGCTGCACACAGGTGACAGGAGCCCTAGCACAGCACTCTGTTTGTGCAACCTTTATTAAATGGAGCCTTTGGCTACCACCTGCAGTTTTGTAGTTGTGCCTCCCACTGAGCACACATTTGATCTTCCGATTAATTAGGTGCACCTTGGCTAGAAGCCCATGATCAAGCATACATATTTCAGAGCTTAAACTTAGTTCCTCCTAAGATGAAAGCAGAATGTTTCAAAGTATAGCATAAATCCTCATGTCATCTTCTTGGAAAATGAATGACATTAACAATATTAATTTATTGATAAAATAAAAAACATTATAAGGGAATGATGCACTTCAACTTTTACTTCTAATTTGTATTTTTATGACATGATTTTTATTGGAGTAAAGTGGCAGTCATCTTTTTGAGGCAATCTTTAATTAGAACAGATTAATTCTATCCCTTTGGCATTACTAAGTAAAAAATTGAACTCCCCAAAATATTGTCTCTAAAACACTTAAAAGTCTGCCCACATTCTTTCTCAGATGGAGACATTGCACTGCTTTTAGTTTTTCTTAAAATGATTCAACATATTAGAGGACAAGTAACATTTCCCTATTTAATTGCTATTCTATCCAAAAGCAGGGTTACCAAGCTTCTTATTTTTTAAGAGGTTCCAACTGTCTGAGTTGCCTATTTATTCTCCCTTTCTTTGACTTTTTTCCAAACATGTGTCTTTCATCTCTGCAGTGAGCAACAAATAACCAGCCAAGACTGTCTCTTCTATCTTACCCCTTTTCTCCATTCTAAGGTAATCTCAGTGTGTTGTGTTTCCTTTCTCCACAGTGGCTAAAGTACTGCCAGCATGTAAGACACTAACAACTCATTTCTAATCTTCAGCCACGTAATTAACAGCAAAGATGAATAGATAGAACAAGGATTCATTTGCACAGCCTTGGTGGCTCTCTTTGTGTGTTATCTAGGATGGATGATCTATATTTTTATTTTCTTGCTCATTTTCTTACCTTAATAGGATGCCCTGATAAATGTGTAGGAGCAAGCAGATATTTGCTCATCAACTCTGTGGTATAGATCATACTTTGTTTAAACTAGTCTTTGTGGAACTGTTAGATCCAATGGGGACTTGTAAAAAAGATCCCTAAAGAATATAATTTGAATTGTCCTGTTTATATCACCTCTTATCAATTGTCTTTAATAAACTTTCTAGACTTTTTCCTTTTAGAGTTTTTGTTATTATAGTAGATGAAACTTACTAATGTAAATGCATTATTGTTATAACAAGTGTAAAAAAAAAGCCTTTGTAGAGGGAAAGCTAATAATCTTTCTGCTCTTCATTTCCTTAAATAAATACCAATGCAAACAGCCAAGGTTATATGTTTATATTCCTATTTCCATGGATACATACATACATGTATATAAAAAATATATATGTGTATATATATCCAGGTTTATCTATATCTTTACAAAACTGAAATACTGTATGTTCTTCTTCACAGTTATATTTTGTTTAAAAATATAGCTATTCAAAAGTTGTCATTGCATATCCAGGCACTGTTCTAGGCACTGGAAATATGATGGTCAGCAAGATGGGTAACTTAATGCCCTCATGAAGCAAATTGTGGCTGTTCCTCAGGTCAGTAGACACAGAACCAGATGATTTAACAAATGACTTCATAATCTTATAAATTTCCTTTCCTACTGACAGATACATGTTTTCCACTTTTATTGTTGTTTCCAACAGTGCTATATTAAGCATCCTCATGAAGATATTTTTATGTATTAGTGCTTTTTCCCATAATAGGGTAGATTTGGAATATCTATCTGGCATAGATACCTGGCATTTGGAATATCTGGCAAAATACATACTTATCGTTTTAATAAACATTGTAAATAACTTTCCAAAAGGTTGTAGCATCCTTAGGTGCAACGCTCCTGCTATTCACACATCCACCAAAATTATGGAAGAGTGTTTGTTTTCTTTCATCCTGGATAGTAGCCCTCTTTTACCTTTCACAAAGTGCCATTTGTGAAAAAAACAAGTGCTATTTTGAATATAATTTACATTTTCCTAGTTAGTAGTGAGATGGAATGTATTTTCCTGTTTATTAGCCATTTGTATTCCTCTAGACTCTTGTTGGATTTTTTTTTCCCCTCTCAGTTTCCTTCTATTTTCTTTGTTTCTTTATATATACGAGATTATAGCCCTCTGTCTTATGTATGCTACAAAGATTTCCCCACGTTTATTTGTCTTTTTATTTTGCTTTTTGACTTATTTTTTTCACATAAAATACTAAATTCTTAATGTAGGTCAAATATGTTTAATTTTCCCTCTATGATTTCTTTGTTTCCCCTCTCACTTAAGGAATTCTTCCCTGCCTTAGGATATTTCAGGTATTAGCCTAAAATTTCTTCTGAATGTTTAACTGTTCTATTTTTAGTTTTAGATACTTACTGTATTAAGATTTTGTTTCTGTACGCTGTACGGGCTGGGTTTTAGCATCATTTTATTCTAGATTGGTAGCTAATTATGCCAGTATCCGTCATTACCAAGTCCCCCAGTCCCTCCAGAATTGCCACCTTGCCACGCAGATTCCCAGGCATTTGTGAGTAATGGCCTGTGCTTTTTGTTAGGTTTCATGGAGCTTCTAGACTTTTCCAATATAATCAAAGGAGGTTAGCAAGCAACTGAGAGTCTAGAAATGTAGTGGTGACCTCATTGTCATCAATTTCTCATTAATGGAATGAGAAGTCAAATGCTATTCCCTCAGAACTAATACACGATGATACAAGTGCTGTTACCTCATTTTCTTCTGTTGAAATTTCTGTGTGAATAAACATAGTTCATGTAAAAATCTAAAATCCCTATAGTTTGTTCCAAACATAATAGAGTAGCTTACATTTTCTCAGTTTATAAGGCTATATTGCTTTATAATCAAGTTAACATTATCCAGAGGCATTACAAAGGCTCCAACGTATTTGTTTCTAACATGTCTTGTGGTTGATTAAATTGACATTAACACTTTCAAGCCCACCATACCATAAAAATCACATGGAAACTGGATGCAAGGGAGAACAAAAAGTGGGCACATTCTTCCCTGAAAACATTGGCAAGCTTTATATCTCAAAACCCTTTAGCTCAGTAGTTCTCAAGGTATGTGCAGTGGAATACTAGAGCCACAGGATATAAGTTAAATTGGTTTTATATACAAAAGAAATTCTGTGTCAAAAAGTTTGGCAAGTGTTATATCAAATATGTTTAAATAGAGTTTTTACTTCAGGACTTCTCAGCATCTTTAGCTTACTCTTGTGGATTATAGATCTCCAATAAGGGCATATTGTCTATTAATATTTCCTAAATATATTTGACTATAATTACTCCCTGCCTCCTCCCCCCCCCGCCGTAGTATATTTACAGAGCTGGTGTTTCATAGAGCATTGGGAATGATACTCAAGCCCATTTAAAAAAATTTTTTTTTAATCTTTACTTTTGAGAAAGAGAGACCGAGTTGGGGGAGCAACAGAGAGAGAGGGGAGCACAGATTCCAAAGCAGGCTCCAGGCTCTGCACTGTGAGCACAGAGCCCGACATGGAACTTGAACCACAAACCTCGAGTTCATGACCTGAGCTGAAGTCAGATGCTTAACCCATTGAGCCACCCAGGTGCTCCTGCTGAAGCCCACTCTTATTGGTCATTGTAAGTTTCTATCTTCCCCAGTAAGGAGGAAATGAAAATATAAAAAATAAGAATAACATAATTATCTAAATTGAGTAATTTTGGTCTTGGAACATGGGAAAATTTTCTTTTTTTCTTTTTTCTTTTTTTTCNGAATGTGTAGATAGCTTTGGGTAGTAATGACATCTTAACTATATTTATTCTTCATGGGAAAAATTTCTGATAAAAATTACTGATCCATTACTCACTTTTTATATGACACCTCCATGCAAAGTCTTTATGCTTTCCTGGGTTTACCATCATACCCATTCTACTTTTATAGTTGGCATTAAATGGTCTTCTTGATGATAAGCTTTACATTACTGCTAATCTTCCGAAACTCAAAACAAATCCCTTCCTTTCCAAAGTTGTACTGTTGTTTTTTTTTTTTTAGTCTCCCTAGGGGATCTTTCTATATATATTTTGCGTATTGAGTGGTTGTGGGAGCAATTCCTTATTAAGGTTTATATTCTGTTATTTGAAACCTATTTGTGCTGTGGTAGGGAAAACTACTGTAGGAATCTTTACTTAAAGGGTTGGATTTGCTTCCTTATTCTCTTAAATCAATATTATAATCAATTCTATTATCTTTTGAACTTTCTCTAACCCAATTCTATCCTCTGGCAGTCAGTTGGTTAAAAGTTATAGCTTTTCTGGTGGGGGTATTCACTGGTTCTACAACTCAGCATTTTTGTTTTCTCTCTAGAGAGATGTTGACAAGAATGTTCCAATAACTAACTTACTCATCCTGGTAACTTATATGATGGCAACAGTAATTTCACAGGAGAAGGTGGACTGACTACTGATACTGCCATAAAACCATTTACATTAAACATATTTTAGTGTTTCTGTGAAAGTAAATATTGAGGTCCTGAAAACCAGTAAACTATTTTTTTCTCTTCTTTTTCTTTTCCTCCTTTCTTCATTCCTCACCCTTCTCCCTTCTGCTAGTCTTCCTTTCTTCCTTGAACTGTGCTGTTCATTAACATAAGACTGGTATGGCAACTTCAGTAGAGGAGCTTGGAGAGGGGGTGAGTGTAGCATTAGGAAGCAGAAGGTATCCATATGAAGCTGAAGACACAGATGCTGGTTCCTCATTTCATTTTACAAGTAAAGAACTGATAATGGTACAAACATCATTTCATATCTATTCTCAATAGACTTATAGAGAAAGGGAAAGTTTGCACACTGTTTTCTCTCTATTTGCTACTCAGAGGAAAACTTGCCAGCTTTACTGGCAATATCTTTATTGGTATCATTGACAAGCTCCTCTAATTGTTCCTAATTCCCTTAGTTTTCTTGTCCATAGACACTGTCTATTAGGCTACTCTTCCCGTATTCAGTTGTCTTTTTGTATTTGTTCCTATGGGGAATTTTATATACAAAGAAACTTATATTTCAAACACAATTTTTTCTATGATTTGTTTTCTTTCTCAATTTCCAGGTTCACAGAATACAGGTATGATAGCATCTATGAATAAAAGGGATATTTTATACTATCTTATTAATTCATAGTGATAGGCCAAGAGTCAGGAAACTTGGGTTTTTATTTCTCTCTCTGCCTGGAACTCACTTGCTTTTTTTTCTTTTTAAAAAGTCATTGACACAATTTTTGGTCTGTATATCTCATAGGTCTCTACAACTCATATGTAAAACATGGATGGAGCTAGAGAGTATGATGCTAAGTGAAATAAGTCAGAGAAAGACAAATACCATATGACTTTGCTCAGATATGGAATTTAAGAAACAAAATAAATGTACAAAGGGAAAATGAGAGAGACACACACACAAACCAAGAAGCTGACTCTTAACTATAGAGAACAAGCTGATGTTTCCCAGAAGAGAAGTGGTTGTGGGGGTGATGAGTAAAACAGGGGTTGGGGATTCAGGAGAGCACTTATGCACTGGGTGTTGTATGTGGTATTGAGTCACTATATTGTACACCTGAAAATAATATAACACTGTATGTTAAGCATTCTGGAACTAAAAAAGAAAATGTCAGACATGACAATATTCTCTTCTGAAAACAAGATATGCTTAAGTGTATTTTAAATACATTATAGATATTTTGTCTTCCTTTAAAACCAAAAAAGTAAAATTCTAATGAATTCTGATTTCGACATACTAAGAGAAAACATGGGATGCTGAATATCAAAGTTGTAATAAGGTACTAATAAAAATCTTACATACATTTTGCTTTCTGTAAATATATTATTTATTCATCACTTGTTTATTCAAGTGAATTCAGCACCTAGAGTATGCCAGGCATCGTCCCATATGATGTGGATGCAGTGATAAGTAATAAAAATTCTTGTCTCGAGGTAACATATATATTGTCAGTATTTGCTAAACCATCAACTTATAATTGTTGTAAGAATTTTCCTGATCTGATTTTGTGAATTCCCCTGAATTTTAATAGTTTACTAAAGTTCATATGCTTATTTTTTTTGGTTTGGTGGTCAGGGAGGGGGTGTAGAGGTTGCATAATTTAAATATTGGGCTCAATATCTAGATAATCTCTGGATTTCCATGATTTGTTCATACTCTGAGGCATTGCTTATAATGATACCAACTGTTATTTATTGAACATTACTCTTTCCCCATTGATATCTGAGATTGTTTCTTTCATGTCTTGAACACATTATTTAATTTTCTTTGACAATCCTTGATACCTTTAGCTCAAACTGTCTTCTTATTGATTTTGTTTTCTCCCTATTACAAATTATATATTTCACCTATTTTTAGGTTATTTTTTTTCAGTAGAGAATTTTAGTTTTCTCTCAATATCTAAAGTTTCCTTCAGGAAATAATTATATATGATAAAACATCAGTTAAATGTTTATGGAGCTGATTGTCAGTCCATGTAATCTGCCTTCATTTCTCTGTGTGCGTGTGTGATTGTGTGTGCAGTTTACAACCTCCATTTGCAAATATAATTTTGTGATGGGTATTTCCTAAAGGTCATACAACACATATAAATTAAATACATCCATCATGGTCTTATTTTATTTGAAGATACTCCTTGAAGTTGCTTAGAAGAATGTCCATGAATAGTTTGATAATTGCTGCTTTAGAAAATGTAAAGAGTCTTTCAGAATTATTTCATCCTCTATTCTCAAGAGGTTATTGGCTTTGACAGAGTCTTCCATTAGGATTGGGACAGCTGCCCTTAGTTTGCTAAATGTATTTGTGAGGAAATTGCCACATTGATTGATGTATATAATAAAAACCTAAACTTGTAAGACTGACAGTGAAGATTGACAACATCTTTTCATGGGAGGAACAACTGTACACTAGCATTATTCAGGAAACTTTTGGTTGCAAATGACAGAAGCCTAAGTGGGACTAAATTCAGGAAAAGATGAAACAATCAAGGTTTGGAAGGCAGGAATTTGGAAAAGTTCCTCAGGGATTTTATTAGTTAGGATATCAGTTCAGCTATTTTAATAACATGGCTTAAGACACAAGATTTATTTATCTCTTATATATAAAAGTGTGAGTGAGTAGACTGTTTGGAGGGAGAAGGTAACCTGAACTATGTCATACAGAGTCCAAAGTTCCTTGTGTCTGATGATTCCACCATACCTAAGTTTGTTATATTTTTTGCGTGATTTATTCTAGATCACTTCCTTCACCTCTAAGCTCCATCCTCTGGGATTGAGAAAAAATAGGGGAGCAAGTTGTTTCCATTGAAAAGTTGCTCATATCACTTATGCTCACTTTTTTTTTTTCTGAATTTAGTCATGTTGCTACCAGAGAGGTTGGGAATTATAGTCTCTAGCTGCTAAGCCATGTGTCCCACTAAAACTTGAGAATTCTGTTGCACCAAAAGGAAGAATGAGAAAAAGGATAGCGGAGGCAAATTGCAGTCTCCACCACAGAACAGTGTTTGAACTAGACCAAGATTCTCTCTTTATCACTTGTTTTTCCTTCTTTCTATCAATGGGCTTATTCCATCCTACTACAGGACAGAAAGATATGATTATCATTGGTGCTATGTTTATACATCCTTATCATCAAGATCAATATAATCTTTAATGAGTAGGCTCAATCCTTTTTTTGTCCCTGGTACATTGCCCAGGGAGGCCACAACTAAAGAGGAAGTGGGGTCCCAGTAAGGGTAACATTATTTATTCATTGCTTTTTAAAAATTTTATTACTTATTTTTGAGAGAGAGAGAATGATGGGGAGGGATAGAGAGAGAGGGAGGTAGAGAATCCCAAGCAGGCCTGCATTGTCAGCATGGAGCTCCCTGAAATTCAGGGCTTGAATTCTCAAACCGTGAGATCAGGACCTGAGCCGAAATCAAGAGTTGGTTGCTTAACCCACTGAGCCACCCCAGCACTCCAACATTCATTGTTTTAACACATATTTTTTAGGCATCCATGTGTCACATAATGTTCTAGACCAGGGCCAAATTTGATCTGCTACGTGTGTGTGTGTGTGTTTATTTTATTTTATTTTATTTTAAATGTTTTTTATTTACTTCTGAGAGAGAGAGACAGTATTAGCAGGGGAGGGTCAGAGAAAGAGGGAGGTAAAGAATCTGAAGCAGGCTCCAGGCTCTGAGCTAGCCATCAGCACAGAGCCCGACGTGGGGCTTGAACCCACGAACCGTGAGATCATGACCTGAGCCGAAGTCAGATGCTTAACCGACTGAGCCACGCAGGTGCCCCTGTGTGTGTGTGTTTTTAATAGGCTTTTAAATAAACTTTTATTAGAATATAGTCACACCCATTTGTTTCCATATTGTCTGTGGCTGCTTTTGTGTTACAACAGCAGAGTTGAGTAGTTGTGACAGAAATAGTATGTTCTCAAAGCCTAAAATATTTATTATATGGCCTTTTACAGGAAAAATGTATGCCAACTATTGCTTTACATGTTGGGGAGACAATAGTGATCAAGACATGCAAGGTCTCCATTCTTATGCATAAGATTTGCCCTCTGAGATCTAGTTTTCTGGGTGATTGCTACCTCTTACTAGAGTGTCTGACAGAGCAAATGATCTGATTGTTTATTATCTGCAAGGGCTTTCGGGTCTCTTTGGAAAAGCTCTACATAATGTAGTATATCCATACAAAGAGGGTTATATATAGCATTGCAACACTGGGTCAGTGTCCTTATAAACTTAGAGAAGAGATTTCACAGTCATCAAAATAACCTTTGTACCTTTGGTTATGTCTTGTACTTGGCTTCTGGTCCGCCTTGGTCCATGAATAATTCAAGCTATTGTTTTGTTGTATTATCTGTTCTCATTGCCATTTTCTTTCTTCTGATCATTTTCCATATGGCTTTTTCCATTTTTCTGGATCTGTAGTCTCCTGGCATTTGGATTATTTTGAAAATGGTTATATCACCTGTGGCTGAAACAGTAATATCCTTTTTCTTTCTCATTTAAACATTTCCACCCTTTCCATTTTGTTCTTTTTTTTTTCTTAAAACTTTATAGAAGTGAATCAGAATGTGGAAATTCTTTCAGTTTGATTGAGGTTACTCTTTACAAGTCTCACTCAATCTGCAAAGTAATGCAGTACATTAGTTTAACACTCATACGCCCTCCACAGCAGGATGACATCCCGCCAACATCTGATTATAAGTATCAAGAGTAGAACCTTCCTGTAACACAGCCATTGGGAGTTCAGAACTTGTCTGCCTAGAAATATGCTGCCATCAGGAGGTGGATAATTAATATGAGCGGAAGTAATGAAGTAGGGGGTAAAGGTCCAAGAGGCTTATGGCAGGAGAAATTTATGATAGGGGAAACTTTATAATGAGAACAAAGTGTACATTAGTAAATTTATCAAAGGGTTGAAATTGAAAATCTGTTGAGTATGGTATATGTTCATTGACTTCATCTTTAGTCCAATCAGGACTGAGAGGCTTACTGTGGCCTCAATTAGTTTATTAGCTATCCGTTTGTTCTTCTTGATTTTGTACTTGACTCCCTCCCTCCCTCTCTTCCTTCCTTTCTTCCCTCTAGCCAGTCTGTCTCCTCCCCTCCCTTTCTCGCTCTCCTTCTCTCTTTTCCTCTGTTTCTCCTTCCCTTTTCTCCACAAATAACTATGAAGTGCTTACTATGTGATAGGTTCTGAACAAGACACTCCTGGAAATTTAACTATGAACAATCAAGACATGGTCTTTATCCTCATGAACCTTATGGTTTCAAAGGGAGACAAACAATAAAAAAGGCAATTATTGGTGGCAGCTCTGAAAGCATATGCCAGGAACAAATAGATTTTTTTCCTAGTTAAAATGATTTAGTAATCATATAATCACTTTTTTATTAATATGAATTTTTCTATAAATGCCAATGAACTTTCTAAATTAGAATGTAAGAATTCTATCCAAGAACTGTAAAATGATCGCCAGGTAGTATAATTATGGCCCAGCATCATTAAGTTGGTGCTTTGATACTACTACCAATTAAAACAATATTTTCTTTTAAGGAAACTCTGGTTAGCTTTACATTATTGTATATAGCAAACTTGCATTTCTTAAAAAATTCTCAAAATAACTCAAAACTTTTATTAAGTGTCCCCAAGATTCTGTTTCTTTGGCAGTTATATTTGAGGGATGGTCCTATTACTTTCCCGTATAAGTACTATAGAGGTGGGAGACTGGTGAATGTATTAGAGAGTGTGAACATGTCTCTAGAAATTGTTACCCTGATCACTTATAGCTAAGCAGGGGTGATGATGGTTAATAATAATAATAATAATAACAATAATAACAACAACAATAATAATAATAGCAGTAGTCATAGTAATAAATAGCTAACACTCTCAGAGTGCTATGTTGTAAGTGCTTTACATGGACCAGCTCATTAATCGTTATCATCAGCTCCATTTTATAGATGAAGTTACTGAAGCCAACAGCTGGTAAGTGACTGAACTGTGGAAGTCAAACCCAGACTCTGGGGTACACACTTGCAAACACTATCCTCTACTTATTTTAACAGCTGCATAGCATAGAATAGTTTTCTGGTATTAAGAGGAGAGGAGAGTTTTTTGAATTAAATGACCTGAGTTCTAATACCAACTCTGCATCACCATACCTTTTGCCTTGTTTTACATAACTAACTGGAGGGGTTGAGTAATATTGATATTCTACAAAGTATGTCCCTTGACAGTTTCTATAAAAAAGGGCTTAGTAGTTATAAAAGGTTAAGAAATGCTGCAAAGTATATTCTTTTCTTGGCAAGTTGCTGTGTTCCAAAATGTCCTGCAGTAAAGACACCTATCTAACTTTGTTTGACCCAGTTCTTCCTAAACTTTTGACTAAAGGATGCCTTTTAGGAGATCAATGAAGGGGACAAACATTTTAACACACTAGCAAACTAGTGGTTTATGAAAGTGGTTTTCAGAAACTCTGAATCATATAATCTTTAATGTCTCCTTCAACTTGAAAATTCTGATGACGGTAATTATCAGTTGTATATCTCTATGTATTTTCCAGTCTATTTGTATTATCTCCAATATTGACACCAAACTGACTGAAAGTTTGATGGACCCATATAATGTGCAGTACTGTGGGTGGAAAGTACACTTTATATTCTTTGCAAATACACACAGCCCAGTAGTATCAAATTTACAGTTTGAGGCCCTTCCAACTGTTTTTCTGGCATGTGTAACTTATGTTCCCCATCAAGCTAAAGCAGAAGCTGCTATAACCATAGCTTATTAGAAGGTTTAATGACATTAATTTTCTGTTGAAGTTAACTGAATTGTAGTTTTGTTTGCAAATGAGTGTACATTATAACATCCCTGAAGTCTTGGTATTAGTTATAGAGTGTGGCATTCAAAGTGTTTGTTTCACCATTCATGGAGTTTTCTGCAAAGATCTGTCTCTTTAACAAAGTTTTTTTACTTTTTTCCTAGTTGTTTCAGGGTGGTTAGTTTAGAGCTTTAGCCTTCACACATGTGAACTTACTCTTCTGTGTGTATTTGTGAAAGCATATAGAGAGAGGACTTTTCTGATTTCATTGATTGAACTGTAGCCAAAGTTCAAGGCTGTAAACAGTATACAGAATTGCTTTAGACCAAGTACATTTGAAGCTTCTTATAATACAGATATTGAGGGACTTGAGAAACTTTTCCAATATCCACCTACCATCAAGAAATAAGAAATTGGAGTTGGTAGAGGAGTTCATCAGCACTTAAGGTGGTGAAATTGTACTTACACAACTTATTATCCCCAAGTTTTACCCACAATCTAGAAGTAAGAAATTAGCCTTGCTGAGTAAAAAGCTGTCTTCCTGCAGATTTGAAAAAATGGACAATTTGACAAAGTGCTGCTGTAATATGACAGGTTAGCTAAGGCCTTTAGAGATGAGACACTCTGTAGTATGGATGAACTCTATGGAAAAAAGAAAACATCCCAGAAGAAATATTTTGTTTAGCAAGACTGAACTGGATCCTTTTCTCGTATAAGAATTTTTAATGGCTCTTAAAAGCATTGAAAATAGACTTGATGGGATCAGTTGGCCTCTTTATGGAATTTTTAGCTGGCATACTCTTCCAGCTTTCAGTAAAAAAAAAAAATGTAACCACTAGTGGCTTAAATTGACATTCTTGACAGAAATTTCACCAAGTGTCTTCTCCTTCTTTGTTAAAGACAGAGTACAAATCATTAGCTGACCAGAGGCCTCTTCCATTTAGGAAATTCTTTTCATTCGTTGTAAGGCTGCTTTATGGTGATTATTCACCTGGCCCAATGGAGGGTTGGTATTTAAATTGATCTGAGAAACATTAGTCACATATTATAGAAATCTGAAAGTGGGAAGGAACAGAAATATCCCACAGAAATTTACCATCAAGGGAATTCTTTGGCATGGTGGTAAAAGTAATTGGAAATCCATTTTTCTGCTCCATTACCTTCTATTGCATTTTCTCAAGCCAGCTACTCTACTTCTCTTAGCTTCAGTTTTTTCATCTATAAAAGAGGGATTATGAAAATGCCCTCCCCCTCCCAGCAAGGATGTTATTGGCATCGAAAGAACCAGGATATTTGAAGCACTGGGCATATTATTGTTGCTCAGAAATGTTAGGTGCAATTATAAGTGGCTACAGAGATTTAAATGGTTTTCGTCAAGTTTGTTAATTCAGGGAAGTATATCCAGTTGGTTCATCAGCAGAACTTTTGTAGACCCTTGGGAGGAAAAAAACGACATTGTTTACTTAAAGGTAAAGCCAATGTGATTGTTGAAATTGTGGCAGCAGCAATTCTTTTCATGGTTATGTTTCATTGTACCTAGGCTCTTAAAATATATCTTTTAGTTTCAACTTATCATGGTTTAAGAACATCAGGAAGAGGAAGAAGAATCAGCATGAGGTTGATGGTTGAGTGGCAGCTGTAATTTTCCATATAACAGAATCTTTGCTAATATAAAAGCTACTCTCTTGTTATGCAAAAGTTTAATAAAATATAGGCACAAAGTGGTGTTTTCTGTTCAACAAAGAACAAGTGCAGTCACAGAATTTAGCATGTTGAGTTATTCTTTCCAAAATCAACCACCTAAGGACCAAGGAATATGATTTAAAACAGAATTTCTATGCATTCTTTTTTGATTGAACAAAACAGCTTGTATAGTTAAACTGGGTAGCTGCAGTGTAATTTGGTAATGTTTCTATTTGTTGAAGAAATGCTGAATGTTTGCAGGAATGGCAAGAAGCAAAACAGCCCTCATCTGTATGCAACATAGTCATAACATAAAATTATGAGCTTAGAGATATGATTTCTGAAAAGATTGAATTAACATTGTGAAATTAGAGCCCCCTCATTTGCATAAATCTGGGGAATGCCATTACATGACAAAGCTAACAATTTATTTGGCTATAGTGAGGAGTGAAGTCACACAGCATTCCATTCCACAGTTCTGGCTCCTTGGTGCAAGTCAGGAGTAGGAGTTTGCTCTTTGTAGAAGGGCCTGGGAATCACTATAGTTCAGATATCACTCCCAACTTGAAGCTCACCTGAAGTGAAACAGAAGCACCTTAGAAATGCTATTTGAAAAATGATGAGTAAATTGTGACATGTAGCTGCTTGTAAAGAAAATTCTTTTGGGAGAGGAATGTAATTATCTACTCACCATAAGTCCTTGTAGCCTTTCTAGCTAACTGTAGTTACCCCTAGGTGACCTCTGATTCCTTGAGCTTTCATGAAAAAGAATCTGATCCGAAGGGAATCAAAGCTTCCATTTGGAAACCAATAATCTGCTGACATGTTCCTGGGTCATGTGATTATTTTGTATCCTAAAAGTCTTAGCTGGAAAACAAAATCACTGATATTTACAGAGCCAGCAAGCAGGTGTCTCTTCTCAGATGGCTGATCCGTTACACTCAGGATTAACTCTTTTCTTTTGTTAAGCTCTCTTCTTTCTTAACTAATGCATATTAATTATTTAGGTTGCAGGAGTAGAGGAGCAGATCATAGTATGAAATGTAGAAGATAAAACGACAGTCCCTGTTACATTATGAAGATGGAGAAAAAAAAAGTGGGTACAACATGAACAAAGGTAAATATGAGTGTCCTCTTCTGGATCTGAGAGATTAGATGTGTGGGGTTGGGGTGCATTGTACACAAGAGATAGGACATATCCCGGTGGATGGCAGAAAGAGTTTGATTAGGGTGGTGATGTCTGAAGAGCCAGCAGAGGTTGATCCAAGTGGGAAAATATGTCATTGGAATGAAAACATTGAGGTTGAAAGAGAGTCTGTTACTTGTCTGCTGAGATGTTCGCACCTGCTTTCACCTCAGGCAATTGATGTTGGTACTGTAGGGTTCTATTCTACAATGAATCTTCTCCTATGAAGGGAGCTATGTTCTTTCCATGAATTTTCACTGCCCAGAGGACTGGCCGAATCTGTGCAATGTTCATAAAAATGGAAGTTAAAAATTAAAATTAACAATCAAAGTGGACCAAAATTTCTCTTCCTCTTACCAAAACAATTCCCCCTCATTAAATTAACAATTGAGCAAACAAATAACAAAACACAATGTACAACTTAAAAGGACTGAGAAAACCATAGACTGGAGGTGGGAGAGCTGATTTGCTTACTGTATACCAGGTAAACTTGATTTTAAAGCTCTGAATAATTCAGTCTCATATTTTAGAGAGTGTGCAATTTATAAATAAGACAATGAATGCTGAAAAAAGTCCAGAGTGCTATAGGAGAAAAGAAGATGGGGCAGTTAATTTTTAGTTGACGGAAGAGACAACAGGAAAATTTCCTTAGAGAAGGGGACATTAGAGCTGGACAACTAAGAATGAGTTTAAGTCTGTTAGAGAGAAAAGAAGTGGTAGGCATTTTAGTAGAGGGACCAGAATAGGTATGGACAATGTATGAGTAACATATGAGCATTCATAAGGTGTTCAGGAAAAATTAAGTAGGTTGATATGGCTAAAATAGAGTACCAGAATAGGGGGAGAAGTTAGTGGAAGATTGGAAGGTAAGTTGGAATTATATTTTAAAACATGCTTGCAAGAAAATCATAGTGTTGATTTTGGATTTCATTAAGCACTGAAAGGGTTTTAAGCAGGCTAGTGCTCTGATCAGTCTTTGCAGAGTAAAGGATACACCTGAAATGGTGCAGTCTGGAGAAAGGAATATGGATTAAGAAGCTATTGTTATAGCCTAGGTAAAAGAATATGAAGGCACATTGAAGTGGGGGAAGGGGAAAGATTTGAACAATATTACAGTAGGACAATCAGTCAGGTTTGGTGATTGTTTGGATGTAGAAAATGGGTTAAAGAAGTGATTGAAAGTGACCTTGAGTTTTCTGTTTTGAGGGATAGAATAGGCATGCCATTAAGCAAAGACAGGGGACATGAGTCAATGGAAACAGGAATTTAGGGGAAAGTTGAGTTCAGTTTTGGACCTGATGAATTTTTGATGCTTATGGGATGGTTAGGTGAAAATGTTCAGTGCAATTGGAAAGTGCGTTTGGAGCCCAGGGGAAATTAGAGGTAGAGAAATAGATTTGGATGCCACTTATGTAATAGGCAGTTGAGACAAGGTAATGAAACCACCCAGAGAGAAGGTGTAGACAGGTATAGAGAAGAAATAGAAGTGCATCAAGGGAGCAACCTGATGAGCATCTGACATTTGCTGGGCAGTCTAAGGAAGAGGAACCAGGGAAGGAGATTTAAAAAAGACCAGAATAAAGTAGTGTTTTGGAGAGTAATAAAGAAAAGAGTTTCAAGAACAGGGAATGGTCAATAATGACAGATAATTGCAAAGAACTCATATTGGATAAAGCATCTTTCTATATTTTCCCCACTATACTCAGCTACCCAATGGGATATTGCTAGCTCATACTGTTCATGTCTTTGATATAGAAGAAAGGCATGGGGAACAAAAGGGGCCTTTGTATGTGTTAAGACAAATGAGCCTCTCTCTCTAGTTGAAGGCAACATCTAGAACCTGGCAAGCAGTGCTTCTCTCTTGTCCTTGCCTGAACAATCTTGTACAAGACATCACTGGGCACATGGTGCAAAACTGTGTGTGGCTCTGGCTAACTGGGGCAGGGGCAGTAAATGATTGTGGATCAGCACAAGGATCCAGGAAAAGGAGATGGAGGGATTAAGGTGATACTGAACAGTTATTTAAAATGGGTGCCCATANATGGATGATGGGGGGAGAGGGGAGGGGCATGGAGGAGGGCACTTGTGGGGATGAGCACTGGGTGTTATGTGGAAACTAATTTGACAATAAACTATTTGTAAAAAAAAAAAATAAAAAAATAAAAAATAAAATGGGTGCCCTTGGATGCAAGAAAGATTGGGAATAGTATAAAGACAAGAAGAGACTGGCTGACTTGAGAAAATGAGGTAGGAAGTCAATAGAGAGCCTGATGAGATCAAAGAGCAGACTTTCTAAAGATTGGTAGGGGTGAAAGAATTGATTACAAGATCAATGGGAATGGATTCTGGAGAAGAAGTAAGGGTTTGAAGTGGAGGATGTCATGAAATGATGGGGTCAGGACATTGGGTGGTTCATCAAAATATACATTCAAATCACTCAAGATGACTGGAAGCAACTGAATAGAAAAGACAACTATGATCCTTAAGAAATCTGAAGGAGTGATGGAGAAGATGCGTCATTAAGTGATAATAAGGTTGGAGTGAGGGTAGTATATATAACCTATTTCATAAACTTTAGCTGATGGCTGAAGCAGAAAAAGTGGAAAAAGAACTTTTTTTCCTGTATGACTGATTCAATTTATAACTTAACAATTCTTTGAGTAACTAAAAATTCTTACTCTGGCTGTTTTTTGTTAGGCTATAATGAGTAAAACACAGTAGATCAGAGAAAGACAAAGGTAGAAGAAACCATGGATGTAAAAATGACAGCCAGAGAAGTGAGTGGCTTCAGCAGAAATTAAATTTTTTTTATTATTATAATAAAATAGTAATGAGTTTTAAGGTATACATTTTTTAATAGCATTGCTTTTGGTAGCAAAACTGAGTGAAAGTCCTTTGCGTTTCTTTATGGAGGGTATTTCAGCTCAACTAGACTTCTTGACCAAAATATTTGAACTGTAAGGAAATCTGGGATAATCCTGAAGTTTATGGCTAGGAAGATTTGGTACTCCATCAACATTATGCCATATAACCCATTGATTCAATGGTTGAGAGGTTCAGATATCATTTTGCAGTTCCTCCTTGATCAAGATCTTTAGTCTGAATCTTTAGTTTATTTGGGAGATCTAAATGCCTTGAGTTTACCTTTTCTTTCAAGAAGGTACACCTGAACAATGTATTAATCTGAGAGGAAAAGAAGGAATGTAAACATATTTTTGCAATGAAATAAAATATTTTTGAAATTATTTGTCTCTCTCTGCTTCTGAGATCTTAAGAGTGAAAGTGTGATGGTGAAGCAACAAACACAAGAAGTGTCAAAGACCTGAATTATTCCCTTATTTGTGCTCTCTAATACTCAGTGGCATACTAGTAAAAATGGTTCTGACACCAAATTTAATGTGGTTCTCCATTGTTGTATATCTCTGTGCATAACAGAGAGCTTCTGTCTTCAGTCCATGGTCTGGAGAAAATGGGTGGATTTGTCTAAGTAAGGTGTGGGCCATGGTTGGGTGATGGGGAGCCAGAACTTTGTAGAGGCAAGGTGCCAACTGGCGTTGGAAGAGAGGGATAGAAGAGAGCCTATCCAAGAGCACACCTCCTGCAAAGTTGTGCTGATTAGGAAGGGTCTTAAGATCTACTGTGAACTCTATTACCTCTACTCCATTGGTTTTGACTTGCTAAATATAGACCAAATTATATTTATTGTGGAAATATTCAACATAACACAAGATTTTCCTATATCAACTATCAAATCTGGTTAAATCAAATCTTCCTCATTATGTATACACTGCATACCTATATACACTTTCATATGTCTTTAAGATTAAGACAGTTTAAAGTTAAGTTACCACCTATCTAAGTGGGTGTTTGCACTGGTTCATTGCCTTGTAAGTATTATTGCTCTGACTCTCACAATGGAAGGGATTTCATAAGAGACTTGTCAGAGCGAGATTCAGAACCTTTTGTCCACAGACTTGACCTTCAAGCATTTGGAGAGTGATGAGATAGTTATGAAAGCTCAGGGTTCTTATTTTTGGTGAATCCTAATATGTTGTTTCTAGATATGAATAATGCATGTGCTGGCTCTGCTACCATCATTCATCTGGCTGCATATCTTCCACATATAGAAAGTAAACAATCTTAATCTCTTGGAGTTTAGAGTTAGAAACCCTCCTCCCCTCCAATCTCATATACCACAGCTCCCAAGGAGCAGGAAGGTGTGGTCTCTTTCTATGGCCAGCCTGGGGTGGGAGGAAGTTGCTTTCAGGTCAGGTTCTTTCAGCCTCTAGGGAGAGACCCCAAGGTTCCAAAAACATACAAGGCATTTTTCAGGAGTTTTTCATTCCATGTCCTGCACAACCTGAGGATCTGGATGCATATGTTATTGTTTTTTATATTAACATATTCAGTGCAATTATTTATTTACTAGGCTAAGAGTACCTGAGAAAAGGTATTTTTTGACTTTTTACCACCTATTATAGTACTTGGTACCAATAGATGTTTAGTAATTTTGCTGAGTTAAATTTAATCCCATTTCTCATTCCTTGAGAAGATGGAACTGAGGTAGAGATGATAATTATGATCATGGTAAATTGTTGAAAGTTTGCTATGCTATAGGTACTGTTCCAGGTATATACTTGGCTTATTTGAGCAATAATCCTATTAAGTAGGTTATTATTTCCCCCATTCTACAGATGAGGAACCTGAGGGTAATTAAACTGATTAAGGTAATTTATCTAATAAGTGATAGAGCTGGTCTGGGAGATGGTTCTTTGGTCTGACTCCAAAGAACAAAGTTTACTCTATACTACGTTGTGTCTCAAGAGGTGGAAAGACTGGTTGGAGAAAGTAGATAAACAGCTTCAGTTCCGCCCATCCCCCCACTTAGATATTTGTCCCATCTCCCTATTTCCACCCCCTATATCCAACTTTTTTTCTTTAGTATGTGACCTTGAGCAAGTCCATCCTACCTTAAACAAATAAACACACTTCTGTTAACCATATACCTCTCTATAGTTTTATGGTGCCCGTGACAAAAATAAAATCTGTTGCTTCTGGGCAGCTGATTTTCCTGAGCTGAGACCTAGAGAAATGTGTCTGACCAATGTTCATAAAAGGATACTGTGTGAGATAGTGGACAACGGCTTCCAGGATATGTCCACAGTGACTATATTGCAAAACTGTTCCTATAGGGTGTTTTAATGCGGTTTTAAGTTATAAAGACAAAGTGTTCATTAAAAGCAATTTTAAGGTGGAATAAAAACATTGGGTTCTGAATTTGTAACTCCCTGATGGTTGCTTAAACTGAATGTCTAGTTTTCTGTTAACCTGTCTGGACCTATGTTGCTCTGAATGGCTGGAACATTTATTATCTTGCCAGTTGTTTGGCATTCAGTGCAGGCCCTTAAGTTTTGGTCTCATTGAAGATCAAGATCAACTTGGGAAGTTCTACTGGCTACATGGCATCCTCCATGCAGTGGAATCTAGAAGTCTGTTAGGCAAATGTAACTCAGAAATAGGACTTCTCTCTCTCTGTGTCTCTCTCTCTCTCTCTTTTTTTGTATCCTCCAAGATTAGAATAGCAACTGAAATGTTCTCCCACCAGTTTCCTCTCCATTCAAACACAATACCAAAGGCACATGTTTGTATGTCCAAGGAAGAGGGGAAGAGGTGGGACACACATCAGAAGAAATGATTGCTTCTGTGACCTTCAGAGGCTTAAATAAGTAAAGATATTTATTTTTTCTTATTAATAAGAAGGCTAGATGTAGCTGATGGCAGCTAACAAAGGAACATTTGAAGACAAGAAATTCATGAAATTGTTAGACAAAGAGCCTCTGGTGATTCTAATTTTTATATATTTTTTCTTTTTAACAAAATATAGAAAGAGCAGTTATGATTTGGTCATCCATCTGACCTCTCTGAGACTACTAATTCTGTAAGTCTGGGATTTTATGATTTATCCTTATTTTTCTCAAATAGAATAGATAAGTGTTGGGAGGAAACCTTTATGAACCCTGTTCAGAAGGGTTCACTAAAGTCCCTTTTGCTTACTGATACAAAGAGAGGAAAAATAAAGCTTTTCCTGTTAATGATTTCACCAATTTCAAAGGTGAATTAAATAAGAAAAGTTCTAAATTATCATCCCAAATGTAATGAACATGATAGAGTAGGGTGAGTCTAATGGATGCTTTCCTCAAACCTATATTAGTAACTTATTTGGAAGAATGTTGTATAAAAATGGGGTGTGTGGGTAGCTTAGTTGGTTAAACATCTGACTTTAGCTCAGGTCATGATCTCATGATTTATGAGTTTAAGCCTCTCATTGAGCTTTCTGCTCTCAGCACAGAACCCCTTCAGATCCTCTGTCCCACTCTCTCTGCCCCTCCCCTGCTTGTATGTGCACACACACACACACTCTCTCCCCCCAAAATAAATAAACATTAAAGAAAATGGAAAACTTTATGTAATTTGTTTAGTTAGAAGACATAGAGGAAGCAAGTAAATGTCAGCCAGGTGTTACATGTCAACTCTGTGTTAATCTAGTGATAATAACAATTATCAATTAAGAGATCATATGATATAGAGAGGTAAACCCTAGATTCAGAATACCTGGGTTTTAGCCTTAATTCTACTACTGACTTTGTGAGGTTGGGAAAAATTAATTTTCCTGGGGTTGAATTTCTTCATTTGAAAAACAAGGGTTGAATTAGATAGTTTCAAAAGGTTCTTCCCAGTCTAAAACTCAACTGTTTTTCACTGAGATGAAAATTATAACTCATACTAGCTGAGCAGCTTCTACAATAATAATACATAATCTGCAAAAATGAAAAAAAATTAATAAATTAGCTTAAAAAGACAAAATTAGGTAAATTATATGCAGTATAAATAAGCTTTAATAAGTTGGAAACCAATCTTGTATTACCCAGCTAGAGACTCTGCCACCCATATGTTCATAAAAACACTGTGGTTGTTTTATTGTTCTCTCTGGCAGTGCCAATCATAGTTAGCACTAATTAATGAAATTCCAGGGCACTGTTTGCCAGGAGGTTCATGCAATGGGTGAAGGAAACTACAGTGGCAAAGTTTCCATCATTTATATTGCCGTGACAATATTGGCTCAAGTTTCAGAAACAGTAATTCCAGCTCCCAGTCCCTGTGAGAACAAATGTAGATTGATTTATGTTCCCAGCCTCTCTAGCATATTGTCAACACTGAGATGGCTGCCAGAGCTCATCATACAAGGTGCTGACATTTTCTGGGAATCTGCTTGCTTTTACACATATTCTTCCTAGTACCTTACATTTGCACACATTGCTGGGGCTTTTATTTTTTGTTTCAAGATCTAAGGCATGGGTTATTGATATTAAAAGCGATCTAACATTATTAATCTAATTTATGCCAATACAAAATATTTTAGCATCAAGTTATGCTCAGAAAAGACCATAAACTTTTTCTTAACCCGTGTTGGTATTGCTATCAGCATTTTAAACTTAGTGGCTTTCCTTAGAATCATGTTTCATTTTTAGTAATTTTCTGCCTCCTCCTTTTCTGGTTTTATTTCCCACCTATGTTTATCACTTATATGCAGGTCCATTTCTCTTACCCCAATTTTCATTTTTATTGCTGCAAAGTCTAGGTCTTTTGGGCTCTGTGGTTGCTTTCTGGTTCTAGCCATAAACATAGACCATCATACATATTGATTAAAAAAAAACAAAACAAAACTATCTCTAGAGAAGAAAAAGAGCCAAATATTTCAATTGATTGTTACAACAAGAGATAGACACATTAGCCTAATTATGTAGTATCATCTCTGTATGGGTTCGATCAAATAAATTGAATAGTTTCCTCAGTTGCGTTGTGAGAAATCAAAGGTTATCATGTTGCAGATTTCCAGAACTTTTTATTTTCTTGGAAATGTAAGACATTTCAGTGCTTCTTTAAACAAACCATTGAGATAAACTATGGACTCAACATGACCAGTTTTGTGTATTGTTTTTCCAAATGGGAAACTATTTTTTTCACTTTTGAAAAATTGAGATGTAATTTAGGTAAAGTGTAATCTTAGCTTCATGATTTTTACAACCTCTCTCCCACCCTGATCAAAATATAAAATACTTCTCAGCAGCCCTCTTGGCGCAGTGGGCAGCACATTGGTCTCATAAAGTACTCTCACTCCCTGGAAGGATCCCTCATTTGCTCTTCCAGTCTGTAGGCTTATCTTTATCTCTACTGAAGGATAACAAATTATTTTTAAAATGAAAACAATTGAACATTTAAAATTTTTGTTATCCATTTTTCTGTTCTATTTTTTTTTGTCATTGCAGAATTGCTTTATCTTTATTTATTTATTTATTTATTTTTTAAATTTATTTCTAGGAGAGAGAGAGACAGCGTGAACAGGGGAGGGTCAGAGAGAGAGGGAGTCACAGACTGAAACAGGCTCCAGGATCTGAGCTGGCAGTCAGCACAGAGCCCGACGTGGGGCTCGAACCCACGAACCGCGAGATCATGACCTAAGCGAAAGTCGGACGCTTAACCGACTAAGCCACCCAGGCGCCCCAGAATTGCTTTATCTTTAAAAATCCTCTTTCAGATCTTTCCCCTGGAGGATAGGATAGAAAATTATTACTGAGCATTGTGAGTTTTGTTACCTATTATTTCTTGCAGGATGCATTTCCAGGGTTGAATATTTCTTGATGTCCCTTACTAGGTTATTAACAGAGAGGTATATTTGTTATCTTTTTTTTTTAAGGACTCCTGAAAGGTTGCTTATATGTATGAAAGGACAGCATAGTTTTCCCTTTGCCCGTCAGTGGAGAGTCTTCTTATTTATGCAGTTTATTTGATTGTTCAGTCTCTGGAGAGGGATTCAACCCTACCAGGTTTTACTTTGGATCTTCATTTTGTTTGCAGCTAGGAACATTAAACTTTTAAGGTCCACTCAGACACAGGGGAGACAGTGAAGTGAGAGAGTGGTATTGTATTAGTGGGCCTTTGTGGAGGTCATTCAAGCATCTCTCTGGGGATCTACCAAAGAATGACATACATTGATAAAGCAGGAGCTGTGCTCTTACAGAGGCCAGAGCCAAGGCTTATTTGCTGCTGAATTCTGACTTCCCTCAGTCCTTAGCATAGAGCTGCTGGATCCCCATATTAAATCTGACAGGTTTAAACCCTGGTTTCCCCCATATATCACCAAATAACCTTGTCAATATTAAACAGCATATTTGTATCATACTATTAGACTTAAAAAAACATATCCCTATTTTATCTCACTATTTATTATGCCAGCTTGTAAAGTAGGTACTATCAGCCTATTATCCTTTTTCACTATTATGAAACCGGGATTTAAGGAAATTAAGAGTCTCGCCACAGAATAGGTCTTCCTTAAGTAGTTTGGTTCTTCACAGTCTGGGTCCACAGTTAGAGCCCTAGGAAATTTCTAACTTTATTAATGACTCTGAAGTACGTATTAGATATAGCCATATATTCAGAGAATAAGGGAAAGCATGCAAAACATGCACATGATCCTTCTATGGCTTGAGTTTTCATACAGAACTCATAAATGGGATTTAGTAGGGTAGTTCAATCTTGAACAGGTTCTCCATCCATTTTTCATATGATTAGTTTCGAATTACTTCAGTCTGTGGTTTCAGAAATAACTTTTCCATATAGATATTACTTGAGCTTTGCTATTAAAGCACCCCAGGTCAAAAGAATCTTGTCATGAGCTTGTCAAATTGGATGCAATTAGGATTTAAGACTGGCCAGAGCCTGTGTTAAGATAGTATTGGCGATGGTGGGTGACTGATGAAAGTTTATTGAACAATTGAATGATTCTAACTATAGTTCATTATTATTTATTATTACTTTGTAGCAAGATTAAGAGCTTTGTTAATTTTATAATGCCATTAATACAGTAGTGAGATTTACAGATTCACAGTTTTACTGCAGTATTCTGGATATGATCAGTAACTACAGTTCTTCTAAGTTGTCCTGAAATTAGCAATATCAATAAATTATTAAAAATAACAGCAAGGAAAGAATGAACATTGCTACTCAAATCCTTTTTGCTTTCTCCATTTTGTGGAAATGTCGTAGTTGATCTTCTTTTCACTCAGCCACTGGGTTTAAAGAACTGTAGATGGCAATCCAACCACAAAAATGATCGGGTTTGCTAAATTTAGCCATGGATTTTGCTTTTCTTAGTGACACAAAATTATGTTGCTCTAGGAGAGCAGCATATCAGGAAAAAGAATCATAAAAACAAAGCAAATCTCAAAGAAATAGAAAACAAGATAATTTTTTTGCAACCTTTCTTTATAAGTTCCACTACATGTAAGTTTACAAAATGCAATTTTGAGCTCATGAGTTAATCAAGAAATACTGTGAAGGCATTTCAAACTATGGATAGTAGAAAATCTCAGTTACCATGGAAACAAGACACCATACATGAGAACAGACCACATCATATAGATTTAATTATAATGAAATGATAAATGGATAAAGGCAATTTTTTAGCCTATTTGTAGCTGAAGCCCATTGAAAGTCCAGTTTCTAAGGAAACTTATTTCTAAAAACAGTAATAAGAAAAATTATGGGATAAGATAAACTACATGAGAAAAAGATTTTGAAAAGATCACAGCAGCCCCATCAATGAAGAAGAAATTTTCTAATTTTAAAAGAATCACATTGATGAGCTTAGATTTCTTGTGAGAATCACGAGCTTACCCATAGTGACAATAGTACATGCACTTTCTACAGAGTAATAAAATACTTGTTTGATTGAAAAGTGTTCATGAATCTAATTTTTACAATACAATTGGAATGGCATATTTAGACATGTTTTTATTTTGAAGTGAGTTTTGCTGATTTGAGAGATCAAAGCATGGCCAGGAAACACAGCATGATCATGTTAGTGGATCATTTTGATTCCAAATGTTGTGTCCTGTTACCAAATTTGCTGCTGATTTCTGCATGTGTGTTTGGGCTGAGCCAACAAGAAAGAGACCATCTGGAGGGCCCTTTTGATGTAAAAATGAGTACAAAATATTCACTATTCAATGTAGTCTTACTGCGAAGTGGATTTAAGTCAAGGTGGCCCAGGGAGTCCTTAAAAGCAGAGTATGTTCCAAATTTTAGATCATAAGCAGTAAGTGTATCAGCAGGGGGCATTAGAGTGGTAGTGAGCATTTATTATAGGGACTGTGTTTTATTAAAGGAGAACAAAACTACCTCCATCTCTCTCATTGTGGGATATGAATACACACAAAACTATAGCAGGGTGAGGGATAAGAACAAGTCTGGGGGGCTAATCCGGTGTTAGAAAGCAGTCATATGGCCAGAGTGGTCAGCCCCTGCATATTCTGTGTTCCTGCTGCTGCTTCACACATTCATAGTAGCAGTCTCTGTTGACTTGGATTTTTGCAAGAAATGCAGTTTGAAGGGCACAGGTTTTGGAGTAAGACCAATATGGATTTGGATCTCAGCTCCACTCTGTTAGCTGCATGACCTTGGGCAGGTTACTTAAACCATTTTTTCTTAGTTTCTTCATCAGGAATAGTATCTACTGTTGGATTGTGAGTATTAGTGTCAATATATGGAAAGCAGGTTTTCTCAGCCTCAGCACTATTGACATTTTGGACCAGATTAATTCTTCAATGTGAAGGCTGACCTATGGTGGTAGGACTTTTAACAGTATCAGTAGCTTCTGTCCGTTAGATGTCAGTGGTAAACCCTTCTCCCCACCACCATCACCTCCCAGTTGTGACAACCAGAAGCTATCTCCAGACATTGCCGGTATCTTCAGGGCATCAAAAGTGTTCTTGGTTCAGAAGCAGTGATATAAAATGACCTGCTAATAGAAGATAATAAATAATGGTAGTATAACTTTTTATGAAGATGTGGTATGTAGCGTAGTGGTTAGATTCAGGTTTATCCACTTAATTACTCTGATGATGCATGCCTGCTCCTGCCTTTCTTTAGTTCTGAAAATTTTTCAGCCAACATCTTTTTCAAATATTCACTTCTATCCTCTCATCTTTTTCCTCTTTTTGTATGCCTACTAAATGAGTGTTGGAATTTCTTTTTCCATCTTCCATGTCTCCTAACCTCTCATTTTTCTCTCTCTATCCCCTTATAATATGCTCTGGATGACTCCTCCACAGCTCTCATCTCTTCAGGGATTCTCTTCTGAGGGGAACCTTTTGTTTTTCTTAGATATTGAGGCTTTTTTTTTTTTTAAATTACAATGACTATAATTTAGATTTAAAGAATTTTGTTTTCCACATTCACCTTTAATGATGTACTTTCTATATTATTTTGTTTACCCCCTCATTGGATATTATAAAATGACAATTATATTACTTTAAAGTATTTTTTGATTGCTCTGTTATTGATGGTTCTTCAGCCTCTGCTAACTACTCAAGGCAATATATTTCCTTAAATACTGCATAGTTTTTGTCAGCTCACTTTTGATGGAACTATTTGTTGCTGGGGTTTCATTTTTTTTTTTCTTGACTCATGGAAGTGACCCTATTGGTAATTTTATGGATATTTCTGAGGTAGCCGTATATGTTCACACATTTTGGAAATGTTTTTATGTTAGATTTTTAGCTCTGGGTTTCTTTGCAAGTCATGAGGAAATTTGGATATTATACTTTTGCTAGATGTAGGCTGAGGAATCTTATTTCTTAAGGTAGACTTTTTCCATCCAAGGCTCAAGGCTTATAATCATGCCACATCATTAGTAGGTAGATATTTGTCAAGGAGACTTTCCTGATTTCTGACTTTATTCAGACACTTTAATTTTAGCTTTTATTAGAATATTAATATCTCAGGCCCCAATGATGTTAATATTCTGTTACAACTGTGTATTCCCTTCTCCTTTCTAGGACCTGGAGAATCATATTTCTTTCATTGAATATTTACTATTAATTTTAAATTAAAAACTATGTATACTTTTTCTAAATGTAGCATTTCTGTTTTTTTTTTTTTTTGTGGTAATACAAAGTGTTGGTTTCCTATGTCAGTTTAGTTAATCATCACTAGAAGCTCCTCTAAACCTCAGTTTCCTTATTTGTAGTACTAGAATGAAGATAGAGTCTACATTGTAAGGTTGTTGTGAAAATTAAATGAGACAATGAATGTAATAACTTATTTACTGGACACACAGTAATTGCTTAGTGCACACTACTTTCATGTAAATTAGCTGCTGCACTGCCTGCCAAATTTCAGATACTCAATAGTTTATTGATTTAATCTGTAATTATAGTTATTTGTATGTATCCTCATCTCAGATCTACTCACAATTGGGAATTATATCAAGAATTGAAAAGTCCTAGCAAATAGTGCCAGAACTATTCAAATATCTCTACAATCTGCAAGACACAGTTGTTTTGAGAGTTGGCTCTCAGATGGGCAGCTAAACTGCCAAAGCTGCTTTGACCAGGACAGCGGTCTAGTCGTGTGTGATTTTGCCTCTACAGTGATATTTGGCAATGCCTGGAGACATTTTTGATAGTACTTGAGGGGCAAAGTCTTACTGGCATCCAGTAGAAACCACAGATGCTGCTAAACATTCTGTAATGTATAGGGTGGCCTCCAGCTACAAAGGATTGTCTGACCTAAAATTTCAGTAGTGCTGAGATGGAGAAGACCTGAATGAAGTTATTACACCTCGTCATGTTTCAAATTCAGTTTATTTTTAAACTCTTTACCTCAAGCAAGTATTGTGAATTGTATTCTTCCTTGAGTAGTGGTGGAATGTTGACCCTCAGTTGTTGACCAAGGTCTGATTCAAGGGGAACCTTTCATACAACCCAGGACTTCTTTGGCAAAACAGGGTGAAGAGTCATTACTGAATTTGCATATCTGTGTAGCAAAGAACAAAAAGGAAAATATTAGCAAAAACAACACAACAACAGTATCACTAATGCAACAAGAACAGCTTACAGATAGACACACGTATACATAAACGTTAGCCACACACACAAAAGGCTGTGTGTGGGGTTCGGTGAGGCTTTTAGGGAGAATGTGAAATTAGCTAAAGATGTCTTTAGATCTTAGAGTAGATTGCATCTAAACTTCATATTGCTAAAATTTCTGGAGATGTTATAAATTAAAAAAATTGAACTCCTCCGGGATCTATTTCTTCTTCTTACCTCTCTGAAGATCCTTTGTTTTAAAATCATTTCAGTTTATTTTAATTTTCTGTTTCTGTATCCTTTTCCTTTTCTACATGTCTTTGAGGGCAAGTATATTGCCTTATTTATTTTTGCATATACAGTATCAAGCATGGAACTCAATATTTAGAAGACAATAAATGTATGAATTTAAGAATGAATGGGTGAATGACTAAAGCTGATGCCCAGGTTTGCCATCATATCTAGTGATATATAAATATATAAATCCAGACTAGGTGAAGCATTAGAGTATTCAGTGAGTAGCTGCAAAGTAGAAGAGAAAAATGTAAGGAAAAATGGAAACGTAGCCTCAAACAACATGAAAGAACTGTGCAGGGCTGGAAAACAATGTCAGCAGACCAAAAAACTTGATATACAGCAATCCAAGATAAAATTTAAACAAAGACTGAAGTAATTCCTATTGTATTGGAATCAGGCAAACATGACTAGTCTCTGCAAATAGCAATGGCAGTCCCAAAGCCAAGAACATACTTTGCTTGTGTGTGTGTTGTTGGTGTCTTGAGTTTATGACTGTGTGAGCCAACCAGTTAAGCTTTTCTTAGGCAGAGATTAGCACAGCATCCAGCATATTATACTTTCTGTAAGTTAGACATATTCAAATAACAGCATCAAATCTCTAAGGAACAACTCTTTTATTGCCACTACTTGTGTTCTCAATTTAGGAAAAACTGTAACGTCAACTCAGATCTAGAGAAATATACAGCTTAGGTGAAACATTTATCTGTTTGAATATTTTTCAGTCTTTTTCAACTAATGATTTCTAAAATCTTATTCTGTGCTCTTTTTAATGACAACCATTTAATCTATTCTCACTTAAGATGCTGTCATATTTTCATCTGGAAATCTTTTCCTCATTTTATAGATTGAGGAAACTGAATCTTTGAAAGGTGAAGAAATTTGCACAGCTAGTAAGTGGTGGAGCAGGAATTCAAGGCCAGGTCTTTTTTGGCTCAATGTCTTGACCTTATCACCTCATGACCAGTATATAGCAAATTTTCAGTCCTTTGGCAGAGTTCTCCATATAGGAACTTCACATTTTCAATTTTCAGTTATTCATCATAAAATATATTCATCATAAAATACTAAAAAATCTGTTTTAAATTTGTTATTCAAAAATTTCTTCATGCCACACAACAAAACGTGAAAGAAAATGGTATCTTTCTTATGAAACAATTTTATTCCTTTCATGAATGTATTAGACAAATACAAATATACTTCATTTGATAATCAACTTAAAACTTCCCTTAAAGATTTTTCATTTTAAAATTTCAAGTAAAATGTAGATATGTTCTTGTAAAATATTCAAATGACAGAGAAAAAGCAAAACACTTCCCTGTCTCTAGTTTCATCTCCAGATGTAGCCAGCTGAGCTCGTTATTATCTAGATTCCTCAGCAGCAAGTTTGTCTTCCCTTACTCTCTTTGTGATGCTGTAGCTGGGGCAGCTGGGGCTGTGCCTTTGCCAATGACATTCCCCAGACTGCTTTACCAGATGGCTTCCTGGAAGGTTTTTATCAATAGGGAGTGAGAAGAGGGAGAAGGCACTTTTCAGTTTCTTCCCATTCCATTCAATATTTGTCCCACCAGTGCTAATTTGCCCCCGTCTCCACATTCTTTTGGCAATTCCAGGACCAACTTCAGGGACTACTCAAAAGTACAGATGAGACTGATGGGGATCCCTACAAATGTCTGAACTCACCCCTCCAGCCCCTATTTTATGTGTCTGGATTCTTATAACCCCCGCTCCTTTTTGTTTTCCCAGATCAAGGATATGGCAGCTGTTTCCTGCAGTTATTACTTCTGGTTTCCCTTAGTGTTTCCTCTGCATTCTCTATGCCTTCTAACTCATGTTAAATAACTCCTGTGTTTGCAGGGTAATAAATTAGTTCTTCATTTTGCTGACTGGACTCTTAAAAATATAACTATGATCAGATTGATTTATATCCCTACAGATGTTTTTCTTTTCTCTTTTAGTCTCAGTTTAATATTGTATTATTTTTATCAGTTATTATTTTCATGTAAGAAGAACATGAAGGGTGATAACATAAAGAGAGTAATGAGTACAAACCTAACTATAACAGAGAAGACAGTACCACCACAGATAGGTGAGAGGTTTCAGAAGAAAAGCTGAACAGAGTTTCCAGGTCATAATCTGGCATTGCTTCTCTAAGAATTTAGGCATCCCTGGAGGGGTAAGTGGGCAAGATCATGAATTAATCTTGGAAGGTGTAGATCTCATCACAATGGGTTATCGACAGGATTGTATTGACCCAGGTACTGGTTTTTAGTGGGAATATAGTCCTGCTCTGTATTTCCGATTTCAAATTCACATTAGCCTCCAGTTCTCAGAAGTATGCAAAAGCAGAACTTCTTTGAGGGTGCAAGGAGTGTCCACTCAGCATGTGGTCCATTCAAGCATCTGGTAATGATATCATAATACTCAGCAAGTTTAAACTTTGGAGTGCACTACTCAGACCTGGATTAGCTTCCCTCTATACACCTGATACTGCTGTCTTTCTGGGCTCTTCAGTCACCATTATCCTGGGATTCCCTTTGCCTTCTCTCATGTGCTGAGTGTTCTATTTCCTATATTCCATGACATTTTTCCCCCCTTGGATCACTCTGTCTATTTAGTAGGGCATTCTCTAGTAGCATCCTGAGAAATGGTACAGGAGAAGTAAATATTTTTCAGACTTTGAATATCTAAAAATAACCTTACTCCGTTCTCACATTTGATTGATAGTTTGCCTGGATATAGTCCTATAGATTGGAAATAATTATTTTTTCATAATATTGCAGTCATTTTCCGACTCTCTTCTAGTTTACAATATTGCTGTGAGAGGTCTGAAGGCATTCTGATTTCTATCCTATAAGCTGTTTTTTCCTTCTCAGAAAGCTTGTAGAACTTTCTCTTTCCTTGCATAATCTGAAAACATGATGATATGCCTCAGTATGAGTCTATTTAAATATATGGTGGACTCTTTTAGTCTATAGACTATTCCTAGAGTTCTGAGAAATGTTCTTGAGTTATTTATTCAGTGATTTCCTCCTATCCATTTTTTCCCCAATTTTCTTTTTTGTAACTCCTATTGCAGTATACTTGTTCTCTAATTTCCTAATATTTTCTCTGCCTTTTTTTTACCCCTTTCCTCTAAGATTTTCTCTGCTTTCTGAGTCATTCTTCTTTTTCCATTTCTGTCCGTGGCTATTTCTAAAGAGGGAGTATTGGAGTACACCATTTTTGATGGCTGAGTAGCCTTCTTAACTTGCTTCCTTCCTTTAGCAAGTTAAGAGCCTTGCAATGTTTTACGTCTACAACAGTCTCACTTCTTTTTAGTCTAGGGTGTGACTTCCTTGACAGTTCCCCTCTCACACTTGATTAGATTTTTATGTATTGGATTCCATTTTAGTCCATATTATGAAAACTACACCCACAATTATGTTCAAGACCTGCCTCTCCCTCTAGACTTAAATATAGGTACTGGCATATGAGACTTGTGTGGGACCACAGTCTTAAGATGCATTGTCGTTGGAATTTCAGTGTTCTTTTTAAGGGGTCTAAAGCCATTATGATTTCTGGTTATTTACACAAGATTATTCTTTATTCACTAGAAGCTTATGAAATCTCTTTGTCATACAAATTTGCATTTCTGACTCTCCACTAAAAATGAGGCTCAAAAACAACTTTTTGTTGGATGTACATGGATGTTCTGCAGCAGGTTAAGCATTACATGTCAAAGATATCTTCTTCCTTGCCTCTTTCTGTATTCTGGATACCCTTGATTTTTACAGCCATCTACCCCATTCCCTAGGTGTAATACTCAGGTGTTACTCTTAACTCTTCACTAGCCCATTGACCACACACACACACACACACACACACACACACACTAATGACCACAGTCTGATTATTTTGATCTCTTCCTACAAGTTTGTTGAATTTTCATCTCTTTTTGTTTATACCACTACAAGCTGTAAATTCCCCTCTCCTTGACTAACTACAATAGCCTCTTAATGGATAACTCTGCTATATGATTTGTGTTCATGCTCAGCAAAGCTGCCAGTTATTCATCTAAATAAAACTCTGATTTTGGCTTCTGTTTACAACCCTTCAGTGACTTCGCATTGCTTACAAAGTAAAGTGCAAACCCCTCCATAAGGTATTTGGGGCCTTTCATGAACTTATTCCTACCTACCTATCTCAGTTAGTTTGGGCTACCATAGCAAAGTACCATGGACTGGGTAACAGACATTTATTTCTCACAGTTCTTGAGGCTGGGAGTTCAAAGATCAGGGTGCCAGCAGTTTTGGTTTCTGGTGAAGGCTCTCTCCCTACCTTGCAGATGACCACCTTCTTGCCGTGTCCTTACATGGTGAATAGAGGAACTTCTGGTGTCTTTTCCTCTTCTCATGGAAGCACTAATCCCTTAAGTGAGGTGTGCCCTTATGGTCTCATCTGAACCTAATAACCACTGAAAGTCCTCACCTTCTAATATCATATCTGAGGTTAGAGTTTCAACATATGAATTTGGGGGAATACAAACATTCAGTCCATAATACTACTTCTTTAGCTTCATCTCCCCCAACTTCATGCCTTATAATTTACACTTAAATTGTGTGTGCCGGTCTTAGCATACCTCATGCTGTTCCACATTTCTACACATTTGTTCACTTTTTTCCTTTTGCCTTGAATGTTCCTCCTACTTTTCTTCACATGGATATTCTTATCCTTCTTTCAGAACTTAACTCAGGCATTATAATTTCTAGGAAGCCTATACTTAATCTCCAAACTGGATCGGTTTCCCCTTTCTTTGCATTCTCTTAGTACCCAGAGTCTCTCTGAGTGCCCTGAGTAGTCCCTTCCCTCAGCAAATTTCTACTATGTGTATGTGTTGTCTTTACCTCTAACTATTAAGTGTCTCAAGTACAGCGATATTACTTATATTTTTAGGCTAGTGTCCAGCATAGTGCCTGGTCCATGGCAGGCACTCAGAAAATAATTTGTTTCTAAACTAACCAACTGTATCTTTTTTCCTCCACATCAATCAGAAGTATTTTATTAAAAAAAAAACAGTGAAACAAACATAAAAAAGCCTTTTTATCCGAAAGTCTGATTAAATTCAATATTAACTCAAGTTCTCAAAAACCCATCTGGGAAAGCCAACAGGTACATCAGAGAAAATCAGGCATCTACTGATAATGTCTTCAGTGGAAAAGTAAGTTGTCAACTTATACAAGCTATCCTAATGATTATCAAACCCGAGTTTTGTTTTTTCAGAAATAGGTTTCAAGATATACCAAGGAAACCATACAGACACCCCTAACAGTACAAAAATATAACAATGAAGTTTAAGGATATAGGAAAAGCCAAATATGATAGTACACACAAATAATCTATAAAATAATCCTTTCAATCCTAGAAAATAATGGGGAAACCTCATGAATATAACGCACATAAAATGAGGACTAACAGCACATGGAACAATCTGAAACATTTTCCCAATGACCAAGTCATGAAATGACAGCTCAGGACACCATTAACATGTAATTTTTACATACAATATGTATTTAAATTAGAGTAATTTTTTCTACTCAATTACCATTTATTCCTTTTTACCTTTTCCCTAATTTTCTCTAGCAACACTTTTACTTTGGTTTGACCAATTAAACTCAAAAGGTTTAGAACCTAAAGTGAGTATCAACTCTAATTGGAATAGAACTTAGGGAATGTAATCCTAGAAAAGGCAAATTTTAACTGAAGTGGCTTGACAAAATTAAGCACCATTCTCAGTGTGACAATGCCCTCCATGTTAATCACTAGGTTAATGGCTTTTCTTGGCTGGATCACATGACCCAGCATGATACTGGCTTACTCTGTGGTTAGGTGCTGCAGAGCTATGTGCACAGATGCCCACCCATTTAAGCTTTTAATAAATATAAAGCATCATTTTAAACCATTTCAGTAAAAGAAATTTAAAAAAATATTGCATATTTCTATTGGCCTTCTTTGCCTCTTGAACTGGCTTGGAATGTGGTTCATGACAGAAGACACAACAGTTAATTAGTTGCTACTTTACACCACTTAGGCTTCAACACTTCCTGCTCTTCAAACTTCAGCACTCTTTTTGTGCCGACAATGGTATTCTTCATTAGCTTTGCCATTGTCATGGAACCAACACCTGCAGAGACTGGAGTGATATAACTGGCTTTCTTTTTGACTCCTTCAAAATCCATATCTCCAGCCAGCTTGAGTTTAACAGTTAATGGATCTTAAACTCTATTCCTACATTGATGACTACTGCTCCCTTCTTGATCATATCTGCTGTGCTCAGATTTGAAATGCTGCAGCAGAGACCAGTATGTCTGCAAGAACTGTATGTTTCTTCAGTTGTGCTTTGGTAGTATTCAGGAGATATTGTAACAGTGGTATCACCTCCAGGGTGTTCATCACCTCCCTATCTGTGTGTAGTAGCATTGCAATGAGCATTCCAACATTTTTTGACCTCCCAGCCACAACCACATTCTTTCCTAGGGTTGGAATGCCAGTTTGCTTAATTATTTCCCAGACATCCCATGGGGTAGCTGATAATATAGAATATTGGTCCAAACACATTTGCCCTACATTAATTATATGAAAGCCATCAGCATCTGTATCTGGAGAAACAGCACTGCAGATCTTTCTTCCATCAGTGTGCTCTGGAAGAGGGTACTGAACGAGGAGGCCATCTATGCTACCATCATTATTTAGTTTGTTGATTTAATTCAACACTTCTTCCTCTGATACTGAGGCTGGTTTCACGATTGTCTCACTGTTGATTGCCACTCCTGCAGCTGCCCTTGTTTTGTTAAGGACATAGGAGGGGCTTGCAGGGTTCTCACCAATCAGAACCATGCTCGAGTGTGGCCACTTATTGCCCCATGCCGTCCATTCTTCCAACTCCTGCCATACTTTCTGCTTGATTTGGATAAGTTTCCTTCCAGAAGTGACAACCACTTCATTTCAAGCTACAGAAAGACTGAAGGGTTGATGGCAGAGGTGGTGGCTCTGCATGGGCTGGAGCAGCCAGGTGGCCAAGGTGGACACAAGGGAAGCAGCACTCATCACCATCCCCAGTGTCAGCTCCAGGCTAAATATATCATTTTACTCATGTTGTTAATCTGTGTTAACTACTCAAACCATCCTAAACATTTTGCTAGTATCTATGCCTGTAGTTTATTTTAATTTTCCACGTTGAGATACTTCATGTAAACATTATAAATTTAAAATAGTTTTGACATCAGCACTCTTTTTATAGTCTCAACCTTACATTTATAGTGTGCGTGAGTTTATATGGCGAGACTAATGGGTCCTATTTCAAACATTAAAACATTTTATGTTTGCTTTATTAGTAGGGCATTGCCCAGTGGATTCTTAAAGGTTGACCAATGGCACACTGAGAGTAGCTTCAGATGTGGGATGTTTAGAATATCCTGTTAAAGGGCAGTTGCTGAGATCAAGGCTAAACAATGTAGCTTCTGGAATGTGTATATCATCCATATCCTATAAAGCTGGTTTTGGAGAAGTGAAACATTAGACATTTTAATCAATATTTCTTAGAGTAAATCTCTGAAGAGGTGACAGCAAGTGAGAACCCATCTTCTGGCAAAAGTGAAAGGAAAGTGAATCATTTTTTTTTTCAAAGGAAGTAGTATGTGGAAAATGCTTTTCAACTGTAAAGTGGTGCACAATTGCTAACTCTTGAAATCACTGTGATTGTTATTAGGGCCAGTTTGAAAGTCAATTGCCTGTCTCAGCTCAGTCAACCTGTGAGGTTAGCCATATTGTCCCGTGACTCAAGACAAGCAAATTCCGTATGCCATTTGTAATGGACTCTATTAGTAGCTATAGTTTCCAGCTAACAGATTACTTTTTTTCTTATCTCTCCCCTCCCCTCCCCTTTTATAAACACACTCCACCTCTGGACATAAGTATCATTTAGGCCTGGCCAAGGTTAATTCTCCATTTTTCTGGTCAGAATAATTTATTTGGGGGATTCAAGCAGAATTAATCATAATCCTTCCTTGGGATGTACATATGGATATTGGAGAGAGACATTCTCTTTTCTATGGGTTTTTGAGATGGGGCACTATAGGTTTTGATGGAATTTTTGATGAGTAAACTTCTTTGGATGCATTGAGGAAATCCATGGGTAATTTTGTAATGATAGAATTAGAAAAATACACAGAGAAATTTAAAGTTGAGAGATGGAGCAGGTGATAGAGCACTAATAACATAATTTGCATTACTTAATCCAATTGTGTCTGAATCTAACAATCTGAATTTATCAGTTTCATGGATTAATTAATCCTTTTTGTGTTTATACTATTTTTAGTTGGTTTTCCTTCCCATGCACTGAAAGTCTATGACAATTATACCACTCTTATCTAGGAGATTTCAACCACCAATCCCTGTGACCTCATTTTTCCCCCTAGTCCTTATTCTACTTTCTAATTGCATGAAGGTTTGGTGGACCAACATGATGATATAAGGACACTGAATTAGATTACCTGAATCTTGGCCCTTCTATTTACTAGATATGTAATCTTGGGCAAGTTACTCAGCCTCTGTAATGTTATTTCTATATCAGTAAAATGAGATAGTTGATTATATCCACTTTTGGTAAGGATTAAATGAGTTAATGCACGTGAAGTGTCCAAAAAAAGCGCCTGATGCCTGGCACTGGTTCAGTTCAGCAGCAGTTAGCTATTTTAATATTATATTCTAAAAAATATAAGAAAAGATAATAGATATATTCTAAAAGATATAATTGACCTCATTATTTTCTACTTGACTCAAGGCTATTGCTTAACTATTCTTTTCCTTTTCTTGACTATGATTTCTATTCTACTTCTTGTGATGCTATTTCAGCCCACCATCCTTCTCATAAAACCCTTAATGAGAAGGGCTCTTGCTAGGTTTACCCAACCCCTGTGAGCACAATCAGGGCAGCATTCAACAAATATTAATGGTTAAGAAATTGGTTGAATGCTGAGAACAAACTGAGGACTGATGGGTGTGGGGGGGGAGAGGGAAGATGGGCACTTCCTTTGTCACTGTTAGATGGGTTCATGTTCACAACAGTCAGAACTTAGTAATAGCTACCATTTCTTCTATGCCCAAAACGCTACTGATTACTTTATAATAACAGATAATTTCATATTCACAGCAAGCCTATTTTAAAGAAGAGGAAACTGAATCTTAAAAAGTTAAATAACTTGAATGAAGTCTTATAACTATTTTGTGTTGTAACTTGGAGTCACATGCAAGTCTATAAAGCTCAACTATAATGCACAGCCTATAAGAAATAATTCAGAATAACCTCATTCAAGATACGAAACTTATGGACAATTGAAAAGTCAGGAAGGGCCAGCTTGAGGTTTTATAGGAACATCAGGATAAAAGGGAGCAGGGAGAGAAAGAGAGCAGGATGTGTGTATGTATGTTAGTATATGTATGTGTATATAAACCTATATTAAAACACAAATCCCACATATATGTATGTATGTAAGAATTGTGAACTTGAATTATTGAGTTGTAAACTATCCCCATATCTCAAAATTGAAGTGATTATCATTGTACCTTCTACCAATTGTGTTTTAAAGCCAGCTAGCTTTTGTTCCAGGAAAGGATGCCGTGGGATTTGCTTTGTGTAAGTCATGTTCTATTCAAGCCTCAAGCATGCATTGGTGAATATAATGAATACCAACATTTTGATGGACAATATTCCCCAAACATTATGCCCTAGGATTACAGTTCTTCAACTAAAATCATTGGAAAAGGTCAAAAAGCTTGCTTTATTATACATTATTTACAATAGAAAATTTATTAAATTTCTTTCCTAAAAGCTCTTTGATAGAGCTCTTTGCCATCATCATGTTTTCCTTCGTTTTTTTCTCCTTTGCAAAGGTTGACTTGGCAAAAACTTTATTTCACTTTGCTACCCTATGGGCTCCCTGGTGCATGTTTTCATTTATTTTGGCTAGTGAACCATTTTGTCTATTTGGCTTAAAGTGATCCGCTATGCTGTGTGATAGACAGCAAGAACATGGGCTAACATATTTTCTGTTGATGCATTTGACCCTCATTGATCTACATAGGCAAAGCTAAATGAAAACTTCTAAATATAAAAGCTCATCTGAGCTTCTGAAGTTAATATTGATTGTATTTATGAGTGCTTGTGCAAAAAGTCAGACTGTTTCTCAAAGAGTGTTCCATGGAACACATATTAGTATCTCAAGATGCTTATGCAAGGGGTTTTAGTGGTCAAATGAGTTGTGGAAATGCTATACAAACATATCTTGTCTTAAAGATTCATACCATAATTAGTATATGAATGTCTCTGAATCATCTTGCAGTTAAAAGAATAACTAACTTTGTTTATCCCAGGGTCTTCTGAACTCACTTGTTCAGGCTTAAAAGTATCAGTTCTCAACTTTCTGTGGCATTGTGGTTTCTTGAAACATACTTTGGGAAATACCAATACCCACTGAGTTTTAAGTACAATTGAAACTGCATTAGAGTTTAGCTCTATTATTTGGGTAGCACATTTGTCCTTCATGAGCCAAAGATTCCTTTTATGGGGGGGATAGATTTACCTCACAGCATTGTTGTTAAATAAAGTTAACACATGTAAAGTAAATAATATGATAACTGACATAAATTTTAGTTCACGTACTTCTTAATCTTAATTTACCTTTGTTTTCTTCAAGTAGCTCTTAAAATTTCACTTCCTTTATGAATTCTTCATCTAGAAAGATTCTCTAGACCTAAACTCATCTGAAGTAAATGTGCATTTCTCTTGACTATATTTTCAACTATCAAACACAAAATTTATTCCCCTTTCAATGATTACTCTGCTTAAAAACAAAGGTAATAAATAGCCTCTCCCCTTTTTTTCAAGTTTATTTATTTTAAGAGAGAGAAAAAAACATGAGCACCAGAATGTATTAGTGGGGTAGGATCGTAGAGAGAGAGAACTCCAGTCCGGCCCCTCACTGTTAGCCTGGTAAGAGCTCAAACTCAGGAACCCTTGAGGTCATGACCTGAGCTGAAATCAAGAGTCTGATGCTCAACAGCTCTACCTACTGAGCCACCCAGGTGCCCCATATGGTCACCTTTTACTGAAAATGTGTAAATAACATGGTACCAGGGAAGAGAGTGCAGCGTACAATCTCTGGGTATTACACTTGACACTAGGTTTCTCAACTGGCCAAATGCTAGAATTATCAGAAAGAACTAAAGAAAGTTTGTTTAAAGCTAATGAGTCATCCTGGTACTTTTGTCTTAATAGGGTACTATCATTAGAAAAAAAAAAAAACAAAAAACTCTAGCTATAACCTGATAGGCTCTGAGGTACCAGTTTTGCCTTTGGACAATGATTGTGATTGCCCTGTACCCTGAATATCTCAACCTGCCAAATTTGTTGACCCTAAAAATAATCAGGTTATATACATAAAACTGGAAGGACCATACTTCCATTTGTAAAAATGCTTGTGGTTCTGGCTCTTTGCCTTCAAGGGGAAAAAAATTCCAGATAAACAGATATACCTTGTATATGATGCTGTTTAAGAAAGAATTCTATGTGGCCTGAGGAGCAAGCTTGGCTCATTATACCCTATGCTGAAAGGGAAAACAGATACTGTAAGGAAAACAATTAATGCCAGTGGGTCAGGACACAACTAGAATTCTGAGGATAATGCATCAAAGTGCCCATCAGTTCATATAGAAACAGACTCAGATGGGGGTGCCTGGGTGGCTTAGTCGGTTAAGCGTCCGACTTTCGCTTAGGTCATGATCTCACGGCTCGTGGGTTCGAGCCCCACGTCGGGCTCTGTGCTGACTGCCAGCTCAGAGCCTGGAGCCTGTTTCAGTCTGTGACTCCTTCTCTCTCTGACCCTCCCCTGCTCGTGCTGTCTCTCTCTCTCTCTCTCCTAGAAATAAAAAATAAAAAAAAAAAAGAAACAGACTCAGATGCACCAAACAGACTCACCTCACATTGGTTGCCTCCACTGTTTTCTACCTCTCTCTTTTTATCTTTAGATCTTGACTCTCTCTTGAAAGAAGATCTCGGTTTAAGATAATCCTGGGAAGGCAGAGGTAAATCTCATCTAGCACATTTAAGTTTTTCATGTTAATCAGAATGGTGCATGTATGAGACAAATCAAGTTTGCTTTTATGAAATTGCCCTCTTTCATAGCATAACCTTAGAGTGTTACTATTCCAGAAGACCCATTATCTTCCACTGAGGAGGAAAGAAAGTGGTAAAAAATGTGAGAAGGGAAGAAATCTTAGCTTTCCGTTCTTATATCCCTATGAATCCCTTTAATATTTATCCTATTGCCTGAACATTGACCAACTCATTTAAACACATGTCCTCTTTAATTGAGAGAATATATCAGGGATTATGAGGAGTTTATGGTGATGTATGGTAGCTGACATATAGTGTAACTGACTATATGTCAGTTGTTGGCTTGGGATTCAGGTAGATCTTGCTTCAAGTATAGGCTCTACCACTTGCTATGTCACTTTGATCTTTGAGATGTAGTTTTCTCTAATTATGTACAGATAGAGTATAGCCCTATAATGGACGTTATACTTGCTTTTCCAGCATTCTGCTCCATGGGAGTAGGCTGGATATCATCCCCAGCTCTGTGAATGGACTCTATTTGACATAAGGCAATAGTATCCCTTGCTACAAAGATTGGTTTAGGGATGAGCAATGATGTGAATCTAAGTCTAACAGTACATGACATTACATTGGCTTCTGTGATTGGTTAAGGTTGGTCTTCTCAAAGTGATGTACAACTCATTTGCATAAGATACATACTGTCCTTGCTTTGATTGGGGAGGTATATAGGTGAAAGTCTGAGATTCTGCAGCAACTTTTTAAAAAATTTTTTTTAATGTTTTATTTATTTCTAGCAGAGAGAGAAAGGGAGACAGCGTGAGCAGGGGAGGGTCAGAGAGAGAGAGAGAGTCACAGACTCTGAAACAGGCTCCAGGCTCTGAGCTGGCAGTCAGCACAGAGCCTGACTCGGGGCTCGAACCCACGAACTGTGAGATCATGACCTGAGCGAAAGTCGGACGCTTAACCGACTAAGCCACCCGGGCGCCCCTGCAGCAACTTTTTTCTGCCCTGGAAGATAAAGCTAGTATACAGAAGTAGAAAGTGAATGGCAGAAAAGAGAGACTGAGCTTGATCATATATTTCCGAAGGTTGTCCTCCTTCTGGAATTTCTAGTTACCTGGGTAAATAGATTCCCTTTTGTATAATGCAGTCTGAGATGTACTTTTATTATTTGCAAAATAAGGAATCCTAATTCATAATATTATAAGTATATTGTATTGGACATATCTGTCAGATCATGACAATGTGGAGGAAAACAGAGAAATAGGGAGAAAACCTATTGCAATGACAGTGCTGAATAACCACAACTGAAGTCAGGATAAGCCGACTGAGAAAGCAGCCTTTCAATAGAGACCTGAAGGAGGCAAGTGAACAAGATATAAGGTCATCTGGGAGAAGAGTGTTCTTGCTCTGCCTGGAATGTTCTATGAACAGGAAGGAGGTCAGCATGAGTAGATTATGGGGAACAGAGGGAGAGTAGGTGATAAAGTCAGAAAAGTACTGTGAAGTATGTATATTGTGAAAGGGCCAATAAGCCATTCTAGGGATTTTGACTTTATTCTTAAGTTAGAAGGGAGGCCACTGAAATGTTATGGGAAGAGAAGTGATTTGACCTGACTTACATTTTTAAAGGATCATCTGAGTACTGTTTTGAGTATGTGAAGTGCATGCTAGTAGCAGGTGGAAGAGTGATAGAAGCTGGAAAGACAGATAGCAATTGTAGAATCAGAGAAGATAAGATAGTCTCTTAGGCCAGGATGATGGCGTGGAGGTCCTAAGAAGTGGACAGAGTCAACTTTATTACAATGGTAGATTTTAAATGATTCACTATTGGATTGAATGTGGGGTGAGATTTAATGGGAGTCAAGGATGACACTAAAGATACCTTTTGTACAACTAATGGTTAATGAATAATTAATAAAGTCCTGGCAACAAAATAGACTGTTGAGTGGTAGTTATAGAATAATAATAAATATTTACTAGCATTATCAAAGACTTGGCAACACATAGACAGCAACAAATATCTTTGATAATAAATAGCATTAGTAAAATATAATGTCTTTTCATGTATTTTGTCATTTAAGCCTTAGAAAACCCTTTGATGGGTAAGTTTATTACCACTTTGCAGAGGGAAAAACCAGGGATGTGATGGGTAATTTGGTTTTGGTCATGTTTCCAAATGGTTAACTCATTTCAAATCTGGATCTTGTGACTCCAAATACAATTCTGCTTTCACCAGAGCATTTTGCTGATCTTCCTGTTCAAAGGTGACATTTTTCTAAGGTCATTTTTAGGGAGAGTGGTAGAATTGAGAGCAACCCATATTTTTTCCTATTTTTTCTTACTGTAACATACCTTGATAGGTAAACCAAATAAGGGATTTCACCCATGGTTTTGTAGAGAAATCATCATAATGAATTACAACTGGGTTAATTAACACTTACTAAGTGCCAGGCATTAGTATTATTTGCATTATTACATGAAGTACATCAATTTAGTTTCCCAGAAACTGAGGCAGCATATCAATCATGGTCCAATCAGAAGACAGAAATCACACTAGTAATTTAATATACAAAAATATTAAACTGGCAAAAGGTGGTAAGCTACTAAAAGGGGTAAAAGAGCCCTTTAAGAAATAGAGGGAAGATGGGGAGCTTGGCGAGATGGCAGGGTAGGAGAACCCTGAGCTCACCGCGTTCCCCATTTACAACTAGATATTATCCACATCCAAGTCAATGCACCTGAGAGCTAGCAATCAGAGTCGGAGAGAGCAAACTCCATAACTAAGTATAAGAGGCAGAAAGGTGGCGGGAACCTGCCTACAGGAGGGAGGGAATTATATGCATGGAGAGAGCAGAGAAACAGGGGCTCTTGCAGGGAAGACTAATCCCCATAATGTTTGGCTTTAAAAACCAGAAGGGCTGAATTTCTTGAGTTTAAAACCAGTGGGACTCGAGCCTCGAGTCAGCTGATTCAGCACAGGGCTAGCCCAGGGGGCGAATGATGGCTGGGTTGCTGCTTTTAAAGAGGCAACAGCTTTGGGGCACCTGGGTGGCTCAGTTGGTTAAGTGTCCGACTTTGGCTCAGGTCATGGTCTCACAGTTCGTAGGTTCGAGCCCCACGTCGGGCTCTGTGCTGACAGCTAGCTCAGACAGAGCCTGGAGCTTGTTTTGGATTCTGTGTCTCCCTCCCTCTCTGACCCTCCCCTGTTCATGCTGTCTCTCTCTCTCAGAAATAAATAAAACACATTTTTAAAAAAATAAAGAGGCAGCAGCCTGCATGGAAAGACAATATAAAAACAAGTTTACACAACACTGGGAGCAAACAGAAGACATATCTGTTCATGCTGATTTCTGAGTGTGTTGGAGAACTTCTCTAAAAATGAAGGACAGGTGCCTTTTTCAGTCTGCTGCCCCCTCCAGCATAAACACAGGGCCATCTGTGGGAGGTGGGGCAGCACACACATTGGCTGCCTCACTTGCTGGCTGTGTGCCATTCCTAGTTCTCCTGAGGACTCGCCCACTCCAAGCCTGCTAGCCTAGGCCCTGGGTTCTTTTGTTAAAGCTATGTGTGTGCCCTGCTCATGCCCTCTCCAGCCACTGAGTGCATAGTTGCTGCCCCACACTGCATGCAGCGCCCACCTGCCACCCTACACCCAGCCTTGTGCCCCCAGCCATCCCTGCCAACAGGCCTGGCCACACCCAGCCACATCGCTGTATGCCACGTTGACCCTTGTGCCCCTAGGCACCCTGGTACACAGCCCTCAGCCTCTGCAGTGCTTCTGGGGCTCTAGCAAAGGATTAGTGGCCCAGTGCAAGTTTGGCTAACACTGCTGACCTACTCCCAAGTTCCCTGGTGGGCATGTGCTGTCGGAGCTGGCCTGTGTGTGGGTCCCAGTTAATACCACAGAGAGCAGGCGCAGCTCACAACAGGCAAAGAGTGCAGATGACTGCATGGAAAGTGAAAGTGATTCAGACACGACAGCAGGGCATAGCAACACACATAGGATACTCTCCTGAAGTTCCAGTTTCTGGGCAATAGGGGACATGGCACTCCAGGACCTCTTCTTCATAGCAGAAGATATAGCCGGCCTGCTAAAAGATGTGGGTAGGTGAAGTAGGAATTTCTGTAGGAAATGCCTGTAGAAGTTTGCTGGAATTTCAGTAGGTCAGAGCTGATTTGCAAGAGGTAACTCCCAGGGTACAGGTACAACTTGCTGGAGAGTGAGCACCACTGGGGCCTCAAACACTATTGGCAACTGTAACATACATGGGAGAAGAAGCCCAGATGGGAATCAGGGATGGAAGCTCCTTTCTTTTGCACTGTCCCTCTAGCACCCTCCCTTGAGAAGGCTTACATTGTGTCAGCATGGCAAAGGAGAAATGTTACCTGGTCCAATTCCAGTGTCACAGAGCATGAATTTGGAGCAAGAACATGATAACTGGCACAGGCAAGTACTGTTATCATTCCCTTGTTATAGATGAAAAAGCTGTATTTCAGAAAGTTAGAGTCTCCAGGTTGGAAAGTTATTTGTAGGGCCACCTGGGTGGCTCAGTCGGTTGGGCATCCAACTTCAGCTCAGGTCATAATCTTGCAGTCAGTGAGTTCAAGCCCTGCATCAGGCTCTGTGCTGGCAGCTCAGAGCCTGGAGCCTGCTTTGGATTCTGTGTCTCCCTCTCTCTCTGCTCCTCCCCCGCTCTTGCTCTCTCTCTGCCTCTCAAAAATGAATAAATGTTAAAAAAAGAAAAAAAAAAGAAAAGTATTCCAGGCTCCAAAACTGTACCACTGCACTGTATCACACTGCTTAAATAGTGCATCCATGAACTTAACTGCCTTAATGGGTGCTAACTATAAACAACCTGGGGGTAGAGGGGGCTCAGGCAATAAGATGCAAATCAGGTATTGGGAGGCAAGTGCATTGTTAAAGCCAACTCACAGAGAGAACATCTAACTTAAGAAGTAAGCCACAAGAAATGGATTACAAGAACTGAAATATATGCTTTTATTTTACCTAGGGATGAGGGGAAGCTTCTTTCTGTAGAAATGTAGAACTATATTTAGCTAATGTATGAAAAGGGATACCACAGAATTTAAAATGCCATCAGTTTACACCCCTAATGATATATGAATATCTGTTCATATCAAAAAGAAAAAACACATACCTTTGTGCTTGTTGATGGAAGCATACAACATCATTTTTGATGTATTGTGCTGAAAATCTGTAAGCCAGATGAAGTTCCTAGATCTAGTGTCTCATTTATAGACCATACAGGGGCTGAGAGAAATGTTAAAGATAACTGCAAGTGTCCAACTTTTGGTTTTGGCTCAGGTCATGATCTCATGGTTTGTGGGTTTGAGCCCTGTGTCGGGCTCTGTGCTGACAGTCTGGAGCCTGCTGGGGATTTTCTCTTTCCCCCTCTCTCTGCCCCAGCCTTGCTTACTGTCTCTCTCAAAATAAATAAGTAAACTTAAAATATTAGGAGATGGAGGAAGAACCTGTAAATTAGAAGCTCCAGAGACATATAAACCAACTATAACACATGGAACTTACTTGGATTGTTAATTGAAGAGCAATAAAAGCAAAAACCATAAAAATAAAACTATAAGAATTGAAAACATTTGATAAAACTGTAGAATAATTATTAACATTTTAAATGTGATAATGTTATTTGTTTGATTTATATTTAAAAAGAGTTTCTATAGAGACACATAACGAAAAGTATGTGATAAATAACATCTGTAATGTGCTTCAAAATTTGTGTAGAGAGGTGATAGGTGAAAGTATAGAGAAAAACAAATTAGCTATTAATTGATAATTGTAAAAGGATGATGGGATTCATTTTTATATTCATTTTACATCTCTACATTTGAAAATTACATAAAATAATGATAAAATGATAATGAAAAAGTTTTTCTTTTGTCAAAGCAATTTCACTTTTAAATGGGATCACGTAACTTGCAAGTTGCTGGCTGTCTAGTAGTAGGGCTGAGAGAGAGAAAATATGGCATTTCCTACTATATTAGAGCCATAATAACCCAATTTTTGTAAAAGGGAAGTATCTGAGAGGATTAAGGTTTTTTTTATAAAATATTTAATCTAAAGTCTATCTTTATGTATTTGACTTATTTTATTTAATTAAAAAAATCAAAGAAGGGAAACCCTCTTCTTCAAAACAGAGTGTTTGACAAGAATTATTCCATAGAAGTGAAATAAGAGACCTCTCTATTTTCACTTCAAAGTGTCCCAGATTCTTAGTCCTGCCTAATATTAGCAAAGTTGATAGAACAGAGTGCGTAATAAGACTTCATCACAGCATCCAGCAGTACTATTTTTTTACTGTAAGTGACTTGAAACAGAGGAGAAAAATGTAAATTTTTCTATTAATTACGATGTTTCAAGCAAAACGTCTTTTAAGGTATTCTTAGTCCACCCAAGTCCTCTATTTTGCTCCTTAGTAGACATTTCTGAAAACAGGTCAGCAAGAAGCAATGGCAACATCAGGAGACTTCCTTCCATTGAGCCCCAGTGCGATTAAAAACTATAGATGTTATTTTTTTACTCTTCTGAGGGCATTTTTCTGGACCTAGTATAGATTCTGACACTCATGTGGTGTTGGTTGATTTGAATTATGTTATGAATTATGCATCAAGTTGTCATGAGAAGACCTGGCTTCTAGTCACCTACCATTAAGTTGTTATGGGACCTGGCATGAGTTACATCAACTCTCTGGACCCCAGTGTCTTCATCTACAAAATTATAATGATGCAGTAGAAAATCACTACAAGCCTTTCTAACTCTGACATTCGATGGATAAAATGGATAAAACTTACAACTTCTGCTTCATATGGTAGGACAATATTGAGATATTAAATTATGTTTTCTCCATATTGCTTCCCATCCCTCCAGCGATTTTCTCTTCAAGCCTGTGTTCAGGAGAAGTTTGCTTCAGGGCTAAGATCCTAAGAGGAAGAGGACCTTTTGTGGATAAGGGCTGACCAAAAGTCAGATGTCCCCTCCCAGATTCCCCAATGCCTTGATCTTACCTAAATTTGGGAGAATGTTCAGTCTACTCCATGGAAATGGAGAGGAGGGAAAACTCCCAGAAGTGACTATAATTTTCTTTCTGACACCAGACAGAAATGGAAACAAATATTAATATAGGAAAATAAGGTTACAGCTTGAATAGTGTGTCCACTGCATATATTACTGAAAACATCTAATGTAACTCTTTTTTTCTTGCATCAGCTATTGTTTTGGTGTCCTATTAAGATAGTCTTAAATGGCAATAATAAAAAAGATTTGGCATTGCTGTCATATAGAGCACTATGGACTGAATTGTACCCCTCCAAAATCTGTATGTTGATTGGTCTCATGTAACTCCCAATATATGGAGATAGGGCCTGTAAGGTGGTGATAAAAGTTAAATAAGATCTTAGGGAAGGGTCCTAATCTGAAAGGGCTGGTGTTTGTATAAGGGAAGGAAGAGACACTAGAGCTTTTTTCTCTCTGCCATGTGAGAACACAGCAAGAAGGTGGGCTTCTGCAAACTGGGAGGAGAGACATCATCAGAAACTGATTATGCTGGTATCCTGACCTCTAGATCAGTGTCTGTAACCTTAAGAAAATAAATTTCTGCTTTTTTAAGCCACCCAGTCTGTGGTATTTTGTTATGGCTGCCTTAGCAGATTAATACATAAAGTCTCAGGAAAATCAGTGCAGACTGATCTATAGTGGACTTTGTTGACAGCAGAATGTCTTCGGAGGTAAGCTACAGGATGAGAAATTTTATTACCAATTATTTGAAATAATTCAAGATAAAACTTCAGCTATGTTTAACATTCCCAAAATCAATGAAATCAGAGTAGCAAGCTGTTGGGAGTGGCAATAATTACATCTAATGGACTGTAAGTAAAATTGTGTGTGATTTTATTATAAACCTTCTTCCTCTTATTTAGAACCTGGGAATTTTAGATGAGGGGTAAGGTCAGTTATATGGTATGTGCTGACAAGGGGGTAAAACTGAAGAAACGTGGGGCTAAGTGGAGTTTGAATAGCTATTTTGTGGGGAGTTCTGCCTACCTGGGTACAAACAAAAGATCACCTTTTTGAAATTCCTCCAGAGGATAGACATTTCTTCATTTAAATTTCTCCATTTAATTCTTTCCAGCAGCCCACAAATTATCCTATCATAAGGCAAAATCAAGAAAAATATGCTATAACTTTAAAGCATGAGTTTCTCCTCTATTTATGATCACCTCCATTACTTGCCCAATGGAAAAGAATGGTCGTGGACAAGCTAGCCACAGAAATTTGAAAAATCACTTGTATTTTGCTTGAATTACTAGAATTGTTGTTTGCTGTTTTTATTTTTGGTAGCATATATATCTCCTTAATCCAGTGTGTTTCGATTATATTAAAATACTGTCTTCCCACGAACACACCCAGAACAGGGGAAAGAAATCAGCTTCAGAAGCCACTGGCCAATATGAGAAGTTGGTCTGTTGTCATTAAAATTCAGCCTAGGAGAATCCATAGTAAATTTAATCTGTATGTAGAAAATTGGTTGTACATAAAGCTTGTGGCTGCTTGAGAGCTTATTTTTCCATTTTATCTTTATTTATCCATGAAGTAATAATTAAGACTCATCTTGGTTATGTGTTCCTTTTGGCTTACCTGTGAGATGGCCATCATGTCCCCTCTGAATCTGGTCATCAAGAAATCACAGTGAGTCACAAGGTCTTCTCAGGTTTTGTTCATTGGACCTTTGTCCCTGACCCTACTGTGTAATACCAAAGCTCAGTGTGTGTCAGTATTGAAATGGAAACCTCTGAAAAGAGCTCTATTCCTCACACCACTCTCAGGGGTGATTTTCATGGCCCCAGCTCTTTAGAGTGACCTCTGTTCCTTGATATTTTAAAGAAAGATTGGATGGCACAGTGTTGGCTATGATGAAGGTTACTAAAAATGACAAATACCTGACCCTTTAATAAGATTTAAAACAGGTTTATTGGGCTGTGAGGTTGTCAGTGGTAATGAGATTTTATTCTCATTTTCTCACATCTCTTTTAATTTACAGCAGATTGAAGAAAAATTGTTTTTAAGGGCTACCAAAAATATGATTCATGGCTTCTGCTCATGGATATCTCAAGCTCATTAGAAAATTATGAAGATGCATAATGCCCAGGGTAAACTAAAGACTCATAAAACATTTTGCTTAAGGTAAAATTGATTTCAAATGTGCTGGGGAGTGAATATTAGTTAGCCTTAGATTAATTCCCTTTAGCTTGGAGACTACATTGTATGAGGCAAGGTAGTTCTTTAAATTAAAGATGGCATAATTAAAAGTGCAATAAATTGAAAGAATTACTTTATTTGATATAATTTCTATGCAGTCTGGTCTCACTGTCTGATTCTGTTATGTTACTGCCAATGAGTGGTGACGACTAGGTACTGACTTTCAACTGTAGTATTCTTCACTGTAATCACCCTTTATTATAACACTTATCTGCAAGGGTACATCGATCAGAAAATGCCCATTAATTACATTGCTAATGGTCAGCAAGTGAGAGGATTATGCTAGAATGAATAGGGAACGAGCTGTAAGACCTTTGGGATAGCCACTGTAACTACAGCAGTGGTAACCATGGACAATGCTGAGTTGGTAGGCAAAACTGTCTGCCTGGAGCCTGTGAGTAACAGGTATTACTGACTTTCATTTACTTGGAAAACTGCAGGAGCCTGAAGCCTGTTATTAACCAGTGATACTCAGACCTTCTCTGGCATGACAAGGCATGAGGAGTGTAGTTCTCTGAGATGAAGATGTTTTCTAAATGATATGATTTGATTCTGCTTCAGGTTTGATTGTTACCTTACTGTTCTGAAGATAGATGAAACTTTAAACGTGAGCCACAAGCTCTTTATACTTGAATACAAAATACTGCAAAGAATAATGCTTTTTAGATAAGTTGTTTCCAAATATCTAGCAGATTAATGGGAGCATTTATATAATATACTTATATATTGATTTTTCTTTTAATAATTGTCATACCCTTTAGAGTTATTATAATGTTCACTAACATGCAGATATATCACAGAGTCTTAATCTACAGTATCTAACTTTGACCCTATTGGTGTTGGAATTACATTTCTATTTCTTAAAGATATATTTAGTACTTAGAAAAATCACACTTGTCAAATTTTGTCTTTTTCTTGGGCATGAGGTATATGGTTGGCATAGTTTTTGAATGCCATTGAGCTTGAAAAATAGAAAGAAGGGAAATGAGATGATTTTGAATTGACTTTAATAGAAAAAATGGGGAGTATGGTATCACATAATTAGAGAAAGAAGAAAATGGATAATTATGGGCCATTCACTGGAGAAATTAGGGTATAAATTGATATTAATGTTTGAAATAAGAGTGGGAAAAAGCAGACAGGAGAACTGAAAACACTCTTGAAAAGAAGCAGAATGACTTTTCTTTTTTATCCAACTTCATTGCTAACACATGAGTTAGAACATTTTGGGATATTCTTTTTTTTTTAAATAATTTATTGTCAAGGTAGCTAACATACAGTGTATACAGTATAGTCTTGGCTTCGGGAGTAGATTCTCATGTTTCATCACTTATATACAACACCCAGTGCTCATCCCAACAAGTGCCCTCCTCAATGTCCATCACCCATTTTCCCTACCCCCTCTAACCCCCTACTCCCATCGACCCTCAGTTTGTTCTCTCTATTTAAGAGTCTCTTATGGTTTGCCTCCCTCCCTGTTTTGAGCTGTTCTTGAGGTGAGTCAGAAGCAACACCTGTCAGAAGGAAGCAGCATCACAAAATAAATAAATGAAGAAACAAGTAACTAAAATGCTGATCTTAAATCTGCTCTTCACTAGTCTCTTGACTGAAATGGAAGATAAACTAAAAATAATCATCTGCCAGTTAGGTTTATTTTTAAATGAAGCACTCATTTTTTTAAGTTCTCCCTTGTAACCTTTGCCAAACAACTTTGATTTTATTTTCTCTCTCAGATTGTGTGAATGTACTGCTTGCTTTTGGCATTGAGGAGGAGAAGCTTTTGTCTCCTGTAGATGCCAAATATAGGGCAAATTAATATTCAGCATACCTATTGCTCAGGAATTAAAATACTATTACATTTCTTTGGAATGATTTCTTTTATTACAAAGATACATTTAATTAGGCATTTAAAAATGAAGTGTTCCTTGAAATTTGGATGTAATTTTATTGTTTCCATAATTCTTTTGCCAAATTAATCAGATATTGTGAGCCAAATGTATAATTTAAAATCAGCGGATTAATGCAAATGATATTTTATATGTAAAATTAAATACAGTTTTAGAGATTTCTTAATTTAATCTGAAAGGCAATTGTGAAATAGTTCTCTGTATCAAAATTAAAGATGTTATTTAAAATTAATTCTAAAGCTAAAGGACAAACATTACTTCAGATTAAATACTAAAGGACAAAGATTAATGGTGAAAAATCTTTAATTAGTAGGAAGGAATTGAGTGGAAAATTATTAACTTGTCCCTTCATAAATCTTTAATACTAATTGATTAGTGCTTTATATTTAAAGATATAATCACTAGAGTGTAAATAAGCAGTGTAACCTTTCTTAATAGTGGGCTATAATATTCTACCAGACACATGAAAGGCACTTTCTTCTGGAATAGTTGGACTAGTCCTGTCTAAGAATATTGGAATTGTTTTATTTAAAAAGCCAAGTTCCCATGAACTTTAGAATCACTTCCTAAACTTTGAATCTCTTTTTCTGTGCCACAAATAACACACTAAGTATTTCAAAAATACTAAATTTACCTCTAACATTAAAAAAAATGCAGTCTGTCAGACTCTCATTAGGTAGTCATTTAAAAACATCCTTAAGGGTGTTATGCTGAGTGAAATAAGTCAGGCAGAGAAGGACAAATATCATNCTAATTTGACAATAAACTATTTGTAAAAAAAATAAATAAATAAATAATAAAAAAATAAAAAAATAAAAACATCCTTAAGAATTTATTTTTAATCTCTTAACAACTATGTTTTGTTAGAGAACTGTCAATACCTGTCTATGCTTATGGTGGTCAAAATTTTTGAATTTTTGAAACTTACTGCTGTATTAATAAGCATAACTACATATAGTTTTCTCATGTTCAGTGTTATAGAGAAGTGCAAATAATAAGAATAAAATGAAAACTTGAATGTATTTTCATTAACACATAAGGATTTGAAGAACATTTATTTGTCAGAATTTCTCTAGGGGCAAGTACTATCTGAAAGAAGTACTTTGATAAAGCAGTTGTGGCATATAGTGACACCTCAGGGTATGTATAAATAAAAAAAATTGTCCTTAATATTTGAGGAAAGAGATAAGGAGAATAATTTGCCTTGCTTCCAGAAAAGAGATATTGAGGGAGAAGGGTAATAGTAAGATGAAAATATTTAAGGTCTCTGAAGGCTGTGTGTTGTATGATGTGGCAGATACTTGGGATTCCCCATAAATACTTGCTGTGGGTGTCTTTCTTATAGAGCTTAAAAAAGTACGAAATTTTATAATACCGGTTAATATAAAGTAAAGCACACATAGTATGCATGCACAGAAATAGAAGCCAAGGACGTGTTCTAGGCCTAGAACTGAAATCTGAGATACCTGAAATTAAACAAAGGAATTATATTGGCACGGTAATGAAAAATATCCAACTTATAATCTATAGGAATCATGAACAATATTGAGGAGGGAAGGTGTTTTAGTTGGCTTGGTCTGCTATGACAGTACCATAGACTGGGTGGTTTAAATGACAGACATTTATTTCTCACATTTCTGGAGGCTGGAAAATCCAAGATCAAGATGCTAACTGATTCAGTTCCTACTGAGAGCTCCTTTGCAGAGAGCTGTCCTCAAACTGTATTCTCACCCGGTGGAGAACGGTATAATCTCCCTTACTTATGCCTTTTCTCATAAGGACACCAATCCTATTCATTAGTGTAGAGCCCTCATAACTTAGTTACTTCCCAAAGGCTCCTCCTCCAAATACCATCACATTGGGATTTAAAGCTTCAGCATATGAAATTTGAGTGGACAAAAACATTCCATAGCAGACACATTGCTGACAGGAGATGGAAAAAAGTTGATTCCATTATAATGTGTGAAAGAGCTAAATTTGACAATGCAACGTTTCCGATGACCTCTTTTTAGTAAAAAAGTTTTACAAAATCTTTTCTAATAAGAATGTGGTCACCTAGGGGCACCTGGGTGGCTTAGTCGGTTAAGCGTCCGACTTTCCGACTTTCGCTTAGGTCATGATCTCGCGGTTTGTGGGTTCGAGCCCCGCGTCGGGCTCTGTGCTGACTGCCAGCTCGGAGCCTGGAGCCTTCTTCAGTCTGTGACTCCCTCTCTCTCTGTCCCTCCCCTGCTCACGCTGTCTCTCTCTCCTAGAAATAAATAAAAAAAAAACATTAAAAAAAAATTAAGAATGTGGTCACCTCTTTGGTTCAGATATTATTATCATTTATTGCTCTTTTCAAGACTGCTAAGCAAAATGGCACCCATATTAGTGATAATTTCTGGGAAGGAGTTCAAACATGGTTAAAAGTGTGAAATTCATTCAAGCACTCAATAACATTGAATGATGTGGCTTCAGCTGAAGGATATTTCAGAACAATATCCTGAGAATAAGGCAACGTAGTACTGTTGCTCCAGTTTCTTATTTTGGCTGATAGACAATCTTAAGAAATTACCATCTGGCTAAGTATAACTTTAGTTTTTCCTTACTAGTGAACATTGTCAGTTAAAAGACTATTTAGAAATGTTAATGTTACAATGGTCATATAATCTTCCAATCCAGTGATTTCCAAAGTGGGCTGTTTGTTTCCTCCAGTTACTAACAAGATGAAGAAATAGAAGAAGGAAAATAGAAGTGCCATGAACATGAATATGGCAGACATAGGTTAGCTGGTCATAAAAATAATTTTTTTTCTTGGCACACAGGTAAATTACATTCACAAACTCCCTTGCAGTTAGGTGCATCAATATGATTTATTTCCAGTTAATAGTATGTGACCTGAGTGATGTATTCGACTTCTAGGCCTGACCCATAAAAACCCACATTGTTCTCATAAATGCTCTTTCCCTTCTGCTGATTTGATGGATGATATAAGCATGGTGACTTCGAAAGCCATGTGTTGAAGATTGTGGAGCCATTTGTAAGAGAGTTGCCAGAGATAAGGATTATATCTTTTGATATATATGAGGAAAAAATAAACTTCTTTCCATTTTCTTTCTTTCTCTCTTTCTCTTTCTCTCTTTCTCTCTTTCTTTCTTTCTTTCTTTCTTTCTTTCTTTCTTTCTTTCTTTCTTTCTTTCTTTCTTTCATAGCTGATGTTGCTTGAACAATATTTTGGTGGATGTTTTATACCATAATAGATTTATGCTATAGTATATCTATAGTGTATGTATTATTTATAAAGAAGCATGCATATATACGGGGGGGGGAGTATACTAGTTTTATTTTTCTTACCTTGAAGTGTATATGGTAATAAAAAAATTGCAGACCAATGTTATACTCAATTCTTATTTTATGTGACTGAGTAGACATAGCTGTATTTGATTCTTTTTATTTTTCATTTCAAGAAATATTTATTGACTAACAGCTGCTATGTGTTAGTTAGCACAGGGCTAACCAAGAAGAATAAAATGATGATCAGATATATATGGATACTTATCTTTATGGACTCTTCATTCTGGTAGGAAAAAATGAAAAAATAAGTAAAGAGATAAGTTTAATGATTTTTAGTGGATAATTTTTATGAGAAAAAGAAGTAGAACCTTGAGAATAGAAAATGATAGTAAGGTATTGTCCTTATTTCACACAGGGTGATCAGGAAAATCCTTGTTCAGAAGTGGCATGTGAGATGAACCTAATAGTTAAATGATAGATAAGGGTCAGCAAAGAATTCCAGACTGTAAGAATTGTATATACATGGGCATTTTCTTGGAATTGAAGACCAGTGTGGCCAAGACAACATGATTGAGGGAGAGAATGGTACAAATGTGGTTACAGGAGGACACAGGGATAGGATTCATGCAGGACCTTATAGATAATCGTTGACAAATTACTGCCCATGGGTCAAATTTGGTTAATTTAGCAAAATTGTACTAGTTTCTTGCAAATAAAGTTTTATTGAAACACAATCATGCTCAATCCTTTACATATTGTTTATGATTGCTTTAATGCTGCAGTGGCAGAGTTGAATAGCTTGAATGAGACCATATAGCCCAAAAAGCCTATAATATTTAGCAATTGGCTTTTTACAGAAAAGTTTGTCTATTTCTGTTTTATTTTTTTTTTTATCATTTATTTAATTTTTGAGAGCCAGAGAGAGACAGAGCATGAGTCGGGGAGGGTCAGAGAAAGAGGAAGTCACAGATTCCAAAGCAGGCTCCAGTGTCTAAGCTGTCAGCACAGAGCCCACTGTGGGACACAAACTCATGAACCGCAAGATCATGACTTGAGCCAAAGTTGGATGCTTAACCAACTGAGCCACCCAGGCGCCCCAAGTTTATCTGTTTCTAATACAGAATGTGGAGATATTTTGGATTTAAAGCTATGGACAATGAGAAGTTATCAATGAGTTTTAAGCAAGAAAATAAGATTATTCTGATTTACGTCTTATGAAGATTCTTATGATAAATAATTGAAGAATGGATTGGAGAGAGGCAAAATGGAAATAGGACTATTTTAGGACATTTATTGTGGCACAGGTAAGAGGTAATTGGGGCTTTCCCACAATAGAGTATACAATAGAGTACACAAGACTTTTGAATTTAATATGAAGTATTGAGGGAAAGAGTAGAGCCAAGGGTGACTCCTAAGATTTGGTTTCAGTAATTAAGAGTTGGTTAGGCATTTACTGAGATAGAAAAGAATGGGTTTGGGGTGTGTGTGTGTGTGTGTGTGTGTGTGTGAAAACAAGTTTTAGAAGGAAAAAAATTCTTTTGCATCTATGAACAAGATGCAAAGGGAAACCAAATATAGGAGTCAAAGGAGAGGTCTGGGCAAGTGACATAAATTTGAGAATCATAGACATAATAATTTTATTTAAACCCATGGCATTTAATGAGCTCACTTAGGAAGAATACAGAGAGAAGAAAAGCACAAAGCACACTCCTAAGGACCTCAAAATTTAGATAGAAGAAAGCATAGGTCAGCCAAGGAAACTGAGAAGGAGCAGTAGAGATGGGTGGTAGTCAGTGATATCACTGAGGTTAAGAAAAGAGTATTTGCAGAAAAGAGTGGTGAAACTTGTTATAAGCTGCTGAGAAGTCAAGTGAGATAAGGAAGGAACATTTCCACTGAGCTTGGCAACATGGATTTGACCTCTACAGAGATCTTTGGAGACTTGATTGGAACAGTTCCTGTGGAAAGAGGAAGAAACCAGTATTTATAGGAATTCATGAAAATTGGAGGTACGGAAATAGGGAATGCTGTGAAAACAGTGCATTTGGGGAGTTTGTGGAGAGAAACAAGGAAATGAGGCCGTATCTAAACCAATAGATAGGGTTATGAGAATTGAAAAATATTTATTTTATATTATGAACTTTTAAAATTATGGCTGCTATAATAGAAATAATGGAAATGGTACGGTAGAAAGAAAAAGATTAATGATGCAGGATATTGGAGGTTAAATGATAGATAAAGTCTTTGAGAAGAAAAGAGGGAGTGTCAGGGTGCTGACTGAGGGTGGCTCAGTGGGTTAAGCATCTGACTCTTGCTTTCAGCTCAGGTCATGATCTCACGGTTGGTGAGATGGAGTCCTGCATAAGCTCCTCATTGACAGCAGGGAGCCTGCTTGGGATTCTCTCTCTTCATCTCTGCCCATCCCCCCTGCACACTCACTCTCCTCTCTCACAGTAAATAAATAAACAGAAAAAAAAAAGAGGGTATTGGTATCATGGCATTAATGGATTGATCCAATGTATTGAACTTTCATGGGGAGGGACACTGTAATGGGAGAGAAATATCATTCAAATTCAATTAGTTTTTAGGATGACTTGTGGGAATAGGAAGGATTTGTATGTATCCAATTTTCTAGTTGCTATAAGGGATGGGTTTACTAGGAGATTGTTAGTGTAGAAAAAAGAGGAGAAATTGTATGTGAACAGAGGGAAAAATGTGGGCAGTACTGAAAAAGTGAAACAAAAAAGCAACAACTGAAACAGAAACAGTGAAATTAGTCAGCTCAGGTGTGATTTTTTTTCTAAGAACTATCAGAACAGAATGTTATGAATGCTGTTAGGAATTTGTGACAGTAGCTTATGTAGTTAAGACAATAGATTTCAGAGTGGGGATAAAACTGGGTTCAAATTCTGTCTTTATTCTTAGCAGTGTGACCTCAGACAAGTTATTTTGGTTCTCTGATCATCAGTTTTCTTCTCTGTAAGGTGACTATGACAATGCTTATCTTGTTTGTAATAAAAATTAAAGGAGTTGGTATGTATATAAGGTCTTCAGCCGAAATAAAATAAATCGCTTAATGAATGGTAGCCATTGTTATAATACATGGATATTTCCCTTATAAAAGCCTTCATGAGTAAGAGTGCTTTGCTCAGGGGCACCTGGGTAGCTCAGTCGGTTAAACATCTGACTCTTGATTTTGGCTCAGGCCATGATCTCATGGTTTATGAATTCGAGTCTTGCATTGGGCTGTGCACTGGCAGTGCAGAGTCTACTTGGGATTCTCTCTCTCCCTCCACCCCCATCCTTCCTAAGGCTCTCTTTCTCTCAAAATAAATAAATAAATAAATCTTAAAAATAAAGAATGGTTTGGGGGCTCCTGGGTGGCTCAGTTGGTTAGGCCTTTGACTTCGCTCAGGTCATGATCTCATGGTTTGTGAGTTTGAGCTCTGTGTTGGGCTCTGTACTGACAGCTCACAGCCTGGAGCCTCCTTCAGATTCTGTGTCTCCTCCTCTCTCTGCCTCTCCCATGCTCATGCTCTGTCTCTCTCTGTCCCTCAATAATAAATAAAAACGTTAAAAAAGTTTTAGAAAAAAGAGTGGTTTGTTTGTTTGGACCTTAGATCATTTTCTTTATTTGCAAGACATTTTTTTGTTATGAATTTATGTCAAATTATCTGTGCATTTGTCAAATAAGCAACATGCATTTCCCTGAATCTCTTTCTGTCCCCGAGCCCCCATCCTCAGCAACTCTAGAGGTTTGCTCTGTTTTGAGGGGATAAAGGACAGAAGGAATCCCATATTTGGTTGCAATTAAGTAAGGAGGAATTTCTGAAGAGATGACTGATGGGCCGAATTTTGAAGAGAAGCAAGATATTGATGGAAAGAGCAGAAATGAATTTGTAGGTCAGTGGGTGGGTGGGAGTTGTGTGAGGAAAGATACAGAGATGAAAATGAGCATCTTGCTTATGTGAGACGACAGGCAGCTGGTGCTGGTCAGAGCAGAGAGGCTGCAGTGAGAGGTAATGAGAAATGAAGGTGGGATGGGATCCTGGGGGTGTAATATTAGTGGAAAGTTCTGAAGGCCAGGGAGGGCTTGGGGTGTGCATAATAAGTGACACTTAAAGCACCGGAGACTGCTGAGCAGACAGAGGACCTGAATAAAATGAAGTTAGATGAAAATCATTAGAGCATCTGTGAGTAGGTGGGATATGATGAAAAGAGACTGGAGGCAGAGAAACCCACTCAGAAACCATCACTGTCACTCAGATGTGGGCTGATGAGGACCTTGGGCTGGGTGGCTGTGGGAGTGGAGAGGAAATGGTAGATTAAAATGACATAATTTCAGTGTTTGTGGGAGGCTGTGTGAAGAAGAGCGAAGAGAGCAATTGAAAATAACTCAAAACTTGAAAACTACAAGGGAACTTGGAGATTACAGAGATATAGTATTTTGAGGGTAGGGAAGGAGGAGACAATGGGAGAAGAAAAGTGGAAGGTTTTCACAGGGTGAAGTTAGTAAGGCCCATGCATGTTTGTATAAAAATCACATTTGTATTACAATAATGAAAAACCAGGACTGGACAATACATTTCTGTTTCAAAGAAGGAAAAGTAATAGAAAGAAACACTACTTGAAATACTCCCCAGAAATTGTAATCTGGGGGAGTGCCAAGGTATATAAAGTTTCTGTTCCATTTTGCCTATAGATATAAAATAATGTGCAAAAGAGAACTTGTAAGTTAGTTATGCTTTCCTTGAGTCCATGTTTCTCCCAGTCTTTCCCTCTGTAGTGTTAACTTTGAGTCTTGGAGTTTCACGACTGGGAATATGAGGAGGAAGCTGGCCATGAGGTGGTCCTTAGACACCTTAGAGGTTCTCACAGACTCCCTGCAGCTTGGGAGTACAGTATGAAGCACAATTTTTCTGAGAGCTGGAATTTATAGATGAGTCGTCTCAGGCGCCACTGTATCATGAGGTGTCCTGGCTCAGTCTCTAATGACAGACAGGCAATGAGCACTTAGTATGCCCAGTGCTCTGTTGGGTCCTTTGCAGACAATTGTATTTCATTGTTATCACTTAAGCATGGCTCTCTTTGCAGTCTATGTGTAAATAGTGCAGTCAGTGTTAGAAGTAAAATATTTTGCTTATTAAAAAACTCCTGTGAATATCTTAGTTTGGAATGCCTTTTTTCAACTTTCTCTATGTTAAGGAGAGAAAAAACAGAGCCCTTTCAAGTTTAATCAGATCACAGAATTACTGTTATCTTTAACACTTTTAAGGTAACTTTAACTGTGAAGTAAAGTGTAAATTAGCAGGAAAAACATGTTTGGTTTCCTGACTAAGATGGGGAGGTTTGAGTAGTTGACATCCAGCTGGCTTTTGTTTATGGCTTACAAGTGTTCTGTGCATTTAATAGTGCTGAAAAAACTTTACAAAGTGAGGAATACATAGTGAATAAACAATGCAAATCCCCACCTTAAAGAATCTAGTCTGGTTAATTTCATGTAGGGTGTATATATATATGTGTGTGTGTGTATGTGTGTGTGTGTATTTTGCTTATATATTTAATTTATTACATATTGTGCATCTTATGTACCTTTTTTGTATTATGGATATATATATAACTATATATATATAACTATATATATATGGATATATATAACTATATATATGGATATATATATAACTGTATAATGTCTACATCCTTTTCAAGTTCAATCTCCCAATTTAGTGAACTTTAATATCTTCTAATATGTTAACTTACTTTTACTGAAAATATGATAAAGTGTGGTTATTTCACTCCATTAAAAAAGTGCTTTCAGATGGCCTGAAGATTTAAATTAAGTATGTGTGTGATGTTGGTATTTAATTACATGCTTGAGATTTCTATCACTGCTGAAAATATTTACTATCTTTAGAAATAAAGACACCTGGGTGGCTCAATCAGTTAAGTGTCCAACCTTGGCTCAGGTCGTGATCTCGCGGTCTGTGGGTTTGAGCCCTGTGTCGGGCTCTGTGCTGACACCTCAGAGCCTGGAGCTTGCTTTGGATTCTGGTTCTCCATTTCTTTCTGCCCCTCCCTAGCTCACACTCTTGTCTCTCTCTCTCTCAAAAATAAATTAATGTTAAAAATTTAGAAATAAATTTATACCTCATATTATAACTTAATAAAAATAGTATATATTTAGGCAAAATGTGTGAAACAGGGGGGTTAATCTATTTTGAATTTGAATTTGTAAAGAATGCTTTTTCTAAAAAGTTAACCTGAGAGTGTAAAGATATTACTCCATGTAGCTGAGGAAAAACTGGTTTAAAAGTGAATGAATCAAAGTATGGCATTTAAAAAAATAAAGTGTTTCCCCTATTTGACTAGCTGTCTGTAGTATTAGGCTGGGATTTTGGAGCACACAGCTAAGGTGTGGTCAAGAGAAGTGTTCATCTCCAGCCATACTAAACCACCAGAAAGTACATACCATCTGCTCTGTCTATACATTGACCACATAGGCCAGGAAGTGTTTTTCGTGTTTTTCACCTTGCATTCCACAGTTTTCTGAAGCACCTTTCTATGTATTAGCTCTTTAAAATTAAGTGTGATTTTGACAGACAGGCTTCTCTATAAAGCAGGGTGAGAACCTTCTTAGGGATGAATTGGAAGTAGACTTCCCTCCTTCAAATCACTTTATAAGGGTTTTCATGCCTGTGTTGAAAGGACACTGGGGACAGCTCCTTATGTAAGCGGTCTCAGAGCTTCAATGGAACCTATGCCAAGTACAGTGGCAGCCAGAGCTCCCTTCACTCCAGCTGGATGCAAGGCTTTCTCCAGTGCCGGCTGCTCTGCTCTCCTCACTGAGTGGAGAGAGATAGCCTCCAGCCCTCTCTGCTCAGCTCAGGAAGGTTGCTTTCAGCACATACATTTCCAAACCTTTATCTAAAAATCTTCCTGGTGAGCTTTCCAGAGAAGGTTTCTTCCCCCCTCCCCCCAAAGGTGGGAGAATACATGAAATTAAGAGTCTAGGCTTTAAAATCCCACATTTAGGAGCAGGGGTTAGGGACACAGAAAGGAAGAGTCTTTCCAAAGTTGGGCTTTTACTTTTTACTAGGGTTGAGTCTTTCCAAAGTTGGAGGAAAGGTACCTGATGGGGAAGTTGAGTACAGAATAAACCTAAAGAGATTAAGAGAACTGTGGAGTTGGGATTTGACACTGTTGACTGACTCATGGACCTCACTTCTGGATGGTGATCTTCAAATCTGATCTTAGATATTCTTTATTTTAGTGCGGGAATGAAAACATTTTAGACTTGTTCATCAAAAGGAAATCCAACTTCTGAGTTATTTGTTGAAGACTAGTTTCTTACATTTTTAACATTTTTCAAAGTCTGCTCACCAAGCCCAGGCAAGTCCAGTATTCCTTTGTTAATAGTTCTCTTTACTGAAGTAAGTGGACTAATTCCACCATTGTTTACCTTTTGTATGGAAATTCACCATCTCTTTTAAAATCAAGCACCAAATGTATAGTTCCTCCCAGACTGACACTAAAGGCTGGCTCTCCACATGTGAGGGATGACTGAACATTGATTTCCAACCACCATTCCTAGAGATTCCCCTTTATTTTAGTCTCTTCACACACATTTCTACTTTGACCACACCATATCTGATCTTGGAGAATTTGAGTATAAATTCTTGGAGGGAGCCCACAATATTCCTTATCCCTTCCTGAAGGCTGATGAAGTAGTGGAAGGAAACTCAGTCAGAGATGGTTTAGGAATGGAGATTGCTGTTTAACCTGTGTTCTTGAAAGCTTCCTACACTATGGAAATGGGGGGTTGAGATTTCTGAATGGAGGTATAAGAGAGCACTGGAGTTTTACCCTCTATGCCTGTTAGGGATACAGGAGAGCAAGAGTCACTAATTGTTATATTAGAACTTTAAAAAAAAATTAATGTTTATTATTTTTTTGAGAGTGAGTGAGGAGAGAGAGAGAGAGAGAGAAAGAGAAAGAGAACAAGAGGGAGGGGCAGAGAGAGAGGGAGACAGAATCTGAAGCAGGCTCCAGGCTCTGAGCTGTTAGCACAGAGCCCAACATCAGGCTTGAACCCAAAAACCATGAGATCATGGCCTGAGTTGAAGTGGGGTGTTTAACTGACTGAACCACCCAGGTGCCCCCATCAGTACTTTTTTAATGGCAGGTGGAAGAATGCCCAACTCAAACTGATTTAAAGGGTATCTATTAGCACATAAAAATAAGAAGTCTGGAAATAAAGTTGCTTTGGGAAAGACAGGGCTCAAATGATTTTCACTGGAACAACATTCTCTCTCTTCATTTCCTCATATAACCTTTTTGACATTGGCTCCAGTCACTGATAGACCATACCACTATGGTACAGCATTAGCCTTACACCTCACCAGGTTAAAGTACGAATTCAAGTATGTTGTCAGTCATTCAGGCTAAAGTTCTAAGGCTGGACCTGACTGACTCAGCTTAAATCACGTGCTCAAAAATAAATCAATAAATCAATCCCTGACCCCCCTCGGAAGGAGATGATCTGAGTGACCAGACTGAGACTACAGTACCCCAGATGGAAGTGAACTGAGCTTCACAGGAACTGTGAATGAATGAAGGAAGGATGAGTCCCTATATGAAAATTGGAATGCTACTAGCAAAGTAGGATGAATGAATTCTGAGATTTAGAAATAGTAGTTGTCCACTCTGACTCTGCAGTACTTTCTTCTGAAAATATGTTTAGGAAGAGATTTAATATTTTATAAGACCAAGTTAGCTGAGTGATGAAGTTATATAATGAACAGCATTTTACCAACTTCCTCCTCATTTGGAAACTTAAAAAGAATTTTTTTAATATACTATACTCCACAGCTCAACTGTATATTAGATTTACCAATGACAGTGCAACTACCAGACATCATGTATATGATGTACTTGGAACAACTGCTGGAAATATGTATTTATGACTCTCTTTATAACTAACATGAAAAGACCAACAGAGATCATTTGAAACATTTGAAATACTTTGAGTGACAACACATGGTCTTAGCATGTTAAAATTGCTATCCAAATTTTGAGAAATGCAGAAAAGATAAGAAGACTTAGTGAAAGAAACAAAGGGAAATTACAATAGATGCTGAAGGTATACAATCCATTATGTATTAGTTTTGTCTTATTCCAGGAATCCTGTTATTAAAAATGTTTCTCATGTCTAAAGAATATTGTGCCAATATTTTTTAATATAAACCTATGGCCAAAAAAGAAGTCTTAGATTCTGCTGACATCCTATTTATTCGTTAGATTTTACTATTTCAAATGAAAATCTGCAACTATCAGTGTTTCATCGAGTTTTTTTTCTTTCTCAGCTTCTCTGAGTACTGAATCAAGCTTCTATTTCCCCTGTGAATGAGATCTGTTTTGTAAACAATTGACATAACATTGTTGACAGCTTAGACAGGTCTTAGAGATTCAGAAAGAAGAAAATTGGCAAAATCTACAAGGGCCCAAAAATGTGCAGTATATTTCATGGTGATGTTTTATACTAAATTTTGCTCTTTATTTGGTCACCTTAAGTACAATACACACATACCTGCACGTGTGCACACACACAAACATACACATACATTATATTTGATGGTGGGACATTAGCCTTTGAATAATCAGGGTATATACTTTCTATACAGTGCTCCTAGGTAGAGTATTTGGATAGAATTAAGTTAATTCAGTCAAATGATTAGTTTTATTTTTTGTCCCACAGAATCACTGTGCTGTTGAATGGAACCAACCTAACTGGCCAGTTATTTTGGTCTCATCTAGGGACATCATGCCCTTTTCCATGAAAAAATTTGAGTTTGATAATTTCATTATTTAAAGAGCTGTGTCCCAGATTTACAGTTCTTTGTCAGGAGTAGTTGGGCCAAAATAAAATTTCACTGAAAGTGATGGCAGTATAAGCCAAGATACGCAATGGCATTGTAGTACTTCTAAATGTACTCCAAGGTACAAGGGAGATGGGAAAGCACTTCTGGGAAATACTCAAATAAGTACTAGCATATGGCAACTATTTTTTTTAGTGGGGGAACAAACAATATCTTCTATAATTAAAACTGTAGCTAATATAGCCTACTGTTTGTTTCCTCAGTTGGTCCAGAAAAATCTATGTGCTTACCTATACCTATTTGTAGAAATAGCATTAGAGTCACTCACAAGCATCTATGGGTATCATCTATGTAAAAAAAAAACAAAACAAAAACAAAACATTTATGGTGGGTCAGAGTGTTGGAATGTAACAGAAAGATTTCTATTCTTTTTTTTTTTTNGTGCAAGTACGGAGCTCCTTACTTCTCCGCCATCTTGCCCCCTATCGAAAGATTTCTATTCTTGAGGGGCTTTACGAGAAGTTGGGAAATAGGAAATACAAAGCATAAATATTAATACTAAGTAGTACAAGTTCCTATTTCATAGTATAGATCAAGGGCCAACAAATATTTTTTTAAGGACTAGATAGTACATATTTTAGGCTTTGTGGTCTCTGTTGTAACTATTAAACTTTGTTGTAGTAGCATAAAAGCAGCTAGGTAAATGAATGATCATGGCTGTGTTCCAATAAAACTTTATTTATGGACACTGGAATTTGAAGTTCATATGGTGCTCATGTAGCATGATATATTATGTTTCATTTGATTTTTTTCAACAATATAAAAATGTAAAACCCTTTCTTAGCTTGCATGCTGTACAAAAACAGCATGGGCTAGATTTGGTCTGTGGGCTATAATTTGCTGATCCACAGCATAGATAATAAGTGCTCTGGCTTATTGGGGTACAAGGATATAACATATTCATTGTTGATTTTCTTCTCTCAGAGTTAAGTTGGATACCCAAGGCTATACACTTGATTTTAAGACATCTAAGTTCAATCTCCAGTGTTTTGCAATTGGCTAACAGGTTATTTAATTATTTCCAGTGGAGGCTGGCCTGGTGAGGGCTAGAGCTCAGATATATTTGTGTATGTCACTGGGTAATGGTTTCATTTGTGAAGCATGAAGGTTGTCTGTAAGACAGCAGTGAGAGAAAATTGAAAAGGTGAATGTGAACCAGATGCCTTCGAATTCTGTCTGAGTGGGTCATGCTTTGGGAAATAGGTACCCTGGATATTTTTAAGCAGGGTAATAATCTGATCGGAATTTTCCTTTAGATGGTTTAGAGTTTAAACCAGAGAGATGAAAGAAAAGCAGGGTAAGAGAACTAACATTATTGAAAATCTGTTATATGTCAGAAACTTTTTTCACATTTGTTAAATAATTTCTTCATTTAGTGGATTAAAAGGGAAAGCCAGTTTGTACAGTATTGTAGGAATGAGAAGAGAAGGAAAAGGTGCTAGAAAATTCTATGCTTTTTTTTGCTTCAGATTGAATGTGCAAAATAAAGGAAAGAATCCAAAGAGAACTTTAAGTTTTCAAGCTCAAGTAACTGAAAGAATGGTAGTAAGTCAAGAGGTGTTGGTTTGGGGAAAGAAGTTTGGGTTGAAAAACATATACATAGCCAAGTAAATTAGCACAGGCCACCAGACTCAAGTTCTAAGAGATTCAGCTGAAAATTCATTGCTTCCTTAGTAAACATTGTCTAAAAATGATTTTAAAAACTGTTACTATACGGCTTAAATTACTAACAATTGTCATTGTCATTTCACTGACAACAATGAGTGTGGGAAGGATTAGTTACGTTTTGTGGATTAGTGAAAATGTTTGAATAGCTAAAAATTTTTTAAGAAATTGTGGAAGGTGAATACATACACATACATGAAGAAATTGTCATACTGAATTTAGTAGCTTCAGAAACTGGATGTATTACAAGCAATGATTGTTTTAGTTCAGATTTAAATATGTCAACATCCGTATGTTTACCACCTTCCTTTGTTTAACATATGTCTCAAACATATTCTGCTTTTTATTCCCCTAACATTTTGGCTCATGAATAGTAAAACAAAAAAGTTAGGGATTTGAAGAAACCTTCATTGCTTTAGTTTGCCTACTTGTACCAGCTATTCTTTTTCAGAGTAGAAATATTTAAAAGAATAGTTTCTTTTGGTTTTGACTGATGTGGATCATTACCTGGAGCTTCCCTGTGGGTTTACATAGATGTTTGTACTGCTGTTCCAGTCTTTCTTCTGTTTGGTCCAATTATTCTGTCAGCTGTGGTTATTAATTAATGTGACAACATTTCACATTTCTAATTTAGAGAATTAGTAACAATTTCTTGTGATGTTCATCTTCAGTGATTTACATTATTGGTGTCCATGGATACTGAGGAAGACTGGCTTGGAGTCACAGATCCTGACATTTTAATATTTCCAAAGTATGGGAGAGCTCACACTCCTCTCCTGAGGAGATAGAATGCATATAGAATTAAGAATGAGATCACCCCTCACTCTGTTTCAGTGTATTTTTAAAACCAAGAAGGCAATTTCATAGCTCTGTTCCTTTCTCTCTTTTCCCCTCCTTTCTTCTTTCTTCTTTATTCTGCACTAAAGTGCTCATTCCAGCCAGGCTTAGGTGAGGAAAATGGAAGCCACTTCAAATGTTCTCACTAGGAAGGGTTTTAATGCAGGGAAATAGAGGCTCTCCTAATTGTTGGATACGCTGGGGACACAAAAGTCAGGGAAGCCACTATTCATGGTATCTGTACCAAAGTAGAAGGTTCTTAAGCAACTTCTTCCACAGCTGTCAGAATAATGGGTTCTTCTTTTTAGTTTGTGTGGGGACACTCATATTTCTCTCCCCGCAGATGCTAGCCCAGAACAATATGGGGAAAGGAATTCTGGGAAATGTGATCTCTCCATAATATACTGTCCCCACCCCTACAAGCAGAGCATACTGTAGATGAGAATGACAATGTCATTGGGTTAACAATACTCTAATATATTTGTTGAGCCTCTGTCAAGCCAAACAGTGATAAATGTGGTGATTTCTATCTTCAGGATGCTCACAGTCTGGTTTAGTTGACCCTGTATGTGTTAGTTTTCTAAGGAGATACATTTTGCTGAGCCACTACTCCAGGACAAATCATTGTAGTAGAGCCCTGTTACATTATGGGCTGTTGATGAGCAGGGCTGTTTCAGCCCTAGCTCATATCAACTCTCCAGATCTCAACAGCTGCTTATAGTGGAAGCGTGGCACACAATGACCAGAAATATAAACACTATATCACAATATAAGTAGTATAATGCTACTAAATTTTCAAGGTGTTTTTAAAAATATTGATATGATTATTAAATTCTGATAATGACTTGAGGCTGAATTAATTTCAAATTATAATATCCCCCTTTGATTGGGTCAAAACTCCCATTTATAAGTATGGTGAAATATTAAACATAACNATATAAATATATAAATATATTTAACACCATATATACATACATTACAAAGAGGCTTTCACATACGATTTAGTGTGTAGGGATTACTTAGAATCCAGTGGAATTGGAAAGGAAAGTCTCCAGTGTTGGTCCTGTCAAGTATAGACTACCTTGCCATAGAAACATATGCTATATTGAATAATGGGTATCCCTTACAATGAGAAATTTGCTGTGTAAATTTAAGTTAGTCATTTCATGAAATTATATATTGTCTCTTTCAGACTTAGTTTTTCTCAACAAGAGGGTTCAGTAGTGCAAGGTTATATTTAAATGTTGTGCTCATGGCAGTAGGAAATGAATGCAGCAGCCCTGAGTGGTTCCCGTTGCTCACATGCAGGATAAAATCTTAGCCCCATGTCATGGCCCCAAACCTGGCCTTTCCAACCTCAGATCATGTCAGCGTTCTTTCTCTAGTCCTTCTTCAAATTTGTCACCTCATATCTAGGTGATTTTGTAAATGCTGTTTGCTCACGTTTAAACTCTGTCATCTTCCCTTTCTCTTCTCCATCAACCTTGGCACCTCTGACTCAATCTGATTTCTATTCATTTTAAGTTCTCTGAGCCCTGCCACGTATTGTGCCACCTGTGTTCCCATGGGACTCAGTGCTCATCTCTGCTTTTCCACTTAAATTTTTATTTTGCTGATTTGATTACTTATAAGTTTTCTGTACCAGTGTAGAAGCTACTGAAAAGCAGGACTGGTCTTATGTGACTTGGCATCCTTACAGCTGGCCAGAACTCCCAGTACACAGTAAGTGCTCGTTAGCTGATAGATGGGTGAATGAACAGAGCTTGGGAGCAGGCAGCTTCTAACCATGATGATAAATTGAATAAAACAACCAACCTTACATTTATCCCCCACTTAATTACTTTATAATTATAATAGTATAACCTTTTTAAAATCATAACTCTGTAAAAAGGATAGGAGTTATAGATCGTTCATAATATCTTGCCCAGTACCTCATATTCTACTGGGGTCCTCTGTACATTCAGCAATGCTTATAATAATGAGCTAAGCTCGCCAACATATATATTTTTTCCTACCACTTAGTTTACTTGCTTCAGTTTACCTGGAAAATCCAGCTGCTGGGAAGAAGCTGTGATGGTTATGGGGTTAAAGAGGAAGCGGTCATAATTTTTATTTAGTGTTTTTCATCTAAATGCACCTCATTATCTGCTGTACCTCATTATATATGATCTTTTTTATGAACATTTAGTTCTCCTTAGCAGTCTTGTTTTTATTCTGTTATGCTTGCTGTCTAAACTCTCAACTTTAAGACTCCATTACCCCAGCTCACTGCTGCCTGCTGTCCCACTCCCACTGCTGAGGTGGATAATGTAGCTTTGCTGTTGCCAGGCCAGCATTTCTAATAAATTCCTCACACACAGATCGGCAGCGGCGTAGGGCACAGTGGCTCAGTGTAATGCTTTCATATCACATCACTAGACTCTCATTAGATGCTTGTGAGAGAAATTACCACTGAGGCTTCTTCAGGCACAATAGCATTAATGAAGTTAGGAAATGACTCCCACAGATGTTTGACACTCAATCAATCCTACTTAATTTAATTACACTCCTGAATGAAAGACAAAAGAGATGCTCTTGTAGTCCAGCCCTTGGTTTTTATTTTCTCATACGCCTTTTTTCTCCCTTCTGACTTACTTAATTCTTGCTGAGAAATGTCAATGTAATTAACTTAAGTTATAATTATTTAAAAGTGGACTTTGTTATAATACTTTGTACATTTACCACTTCTCCCCCCTACCACTCTACAAGTGCATGAGAGCTCTACTGTGTAAATAAAGTGGTGGGGTGGGAAGAAAGTGGCTCTTATAACCTTGACAGTTCATCCACTTCTTGTAACTCCATAATTAAGGATCCTGATGACACCGGCACTTATAGCTTGGTCTTCAGATTTTGTTCAATAATATATTTTCAAGGGCTTATTCTTGGAGTTAAATAGATTCTGAGAAAATTTCCTTTTAGCAGTCTTCACACTGCTAGAATGAACTTACAAAGTACCAAAGTCGACATAACTGATACTGTACTGGACATAGTTTGTTACAAAGTGCATTCATATCTATGACCTCATTTAGTCCTCACGATGACTTGGTAGGATGAGCATAATGTCATTTTAGAGATGAAGGACTTAAGACAAAGAGTGGCTAAGTGATGACCTCATCCAAGACTTTACAGGCAGTGAACAGTGATCCTAAGACTTTGACTTTCCATCATTCATTTGTTGATTCAACTAATAAATAGTGATTGTCACTAAATGTGTGTCAGGCTCTGTTCCTGGCACTGAAGAAGTTACCAGGTAAGTAGATGCCACAGAACCATATGATGCTACTTGGATATATCTGTGCAATGGAAACAGTGGGAGCAATTGAAGGGAACCCACTGGGACATGATGGGGGTGGAGTTGGGGGTGGAAGAAGAACTGGAGGGTTCTCATGAGTCTGGAATACATTTTGGAGTAAGTGGGAACCATTGAAGGATTTTTCCTCCTTAATGAGTCTGTGATCAATTTGAATTTTAGAGTCAATCTCATTTGAATACAGGTCACATCAAAAATGCCTCACAAGGTGGCTATTGCTGCCTTACACGAGGTTGTAAACACCAGAAGAGAAGCAGGAGTGGGAGGGATTATAATTTTCACTTTGAATGTGGTATTCTTGTCCATGGGACATGTAGATGGGTACATCGGTATGTAGTTTAGCAGGACTATCTGAGCCGGAAGTACTGGTTTGGAAGCTATCACTATAGAAATGAGCTGTCTCATTGAGAATGCGGGAAGTGGGAAGCAAAGAGGCCTAAAGTAAAGATGGAGTCCTGGGAGCTACAACAGTGAATGGCCCTGATCCCCTGAAAAGAGAGGTGTCATGCAGTCACCTTTCCATGCACTGACATTACATCCTTGGGGAAGTAGCAGGGTAAGGTGGAAAAGGACCTGGATTGGCATCAAAACGCTGAGATCTTGGTTTTGGACAACTAGTAACTTCCTTGTAGAACCTAGAGAAAGGGATTCCATTCCTGTCTTGGAGGCAAGAGGCTATAACAGGTTCTTTCTAAATCTTCTCATCTCCACTATTCTGTGTGAAAAAGTCCCAGTGGTTGAAGCATTATGATGAAATGTCAAGACTGAAATAGAGATGAGCACAGTGAATCCTCTGCACTTAGATCAGAACCAAGTCTTCTCTGGATGGTGAAGGTTTGTATGGACCAATTTACTCATCCATAACCCTTCATGCATTTTCTAAGAATAATATGTTTGAGAACTACTCATTACCTTCCCCCTCCATATCATTTAGTACTCCTCTCTGGATTCATCTTCTTTTTTAGCTGGTCAATAAAGTGGCAAAGACAACCAACAATTTACTCTTATGAAATCATCAAGTATATATAAATATTATACATACACATCCATCTGTCTGTCTGTCTGTCTGTCTTTACATTTACATCTGTATCTAGGCCTAGATTTAGATAGAGAGAGAGCCATCACTTCTTGAGCACTTACTATATATGCCCATATACCTACAATACACCTACAGTATCTCATTTATTCAGAATAACCACATAGTTAGGAGTTATTTAATCCAAGTTTAAAACCTAGTTTGAAAAAGTAGGTTTCCAAATATGGAAACATGGAATAAGCAAGATAAAGATCAAGTCTGACTCCAGAATCTGTGCTCTTAACCATTATATTTTATTACCTTTAATATTGGTCATATTAAATAGTAACTTATGCTTTAGGATAATAAATTCAAGGAAACCCTATTACTGAGTATCTGACTTTTATGGAAAATGGCTGTAATAGAAGCAACATCTATATAACTTATCTAAAGATTTTTGACTTTTTACTAAAAAGTTTATGTAGTCTTAGTCTCTTATATGATGCCATATTTCATCTTTTTAGCTTTTATATTGTTAAGGAGGCTGTGATTTTGATCTGAAACTTTTCTCAGGGTTTGTCATATATTTATCATATTTGGTTTTAGTTCCTTGAAAATAGTATACCGTGGCTGATCTTAACCATTTCCCTCCCTAATTTGAAGTTACTATCTGTTTTTTGTCTTCTATTTTGTCTCCCCATGTGTGAAAGGACAGAAGATTCAATGGGGGATTATTTTTGTTTCAAAGATTCCATTACAGAGATGTATCTTGCTTTGTAGGAGGGGTATTTCCCCTAAAAAGCTTTACATAGGGACTTGGTTTGCTAGATAAGATTTGGGAGGCCTAGTTCAATTTGAATTCACTTGCCCACGGGTACATAGAACTTAGGATTCCTTCCACATGGTGTGCAAGGCAGGCTCAGAACATGAACTTGGATTGTCCCTCAGCCTGACCAGAGCTGTTAGCTATTTCTGTTCTGCCCAATGACAATCTTACTTTGGAGTTTTAGAGAACAGAACAGGTCCCCTGTTTTCAGCCTGCACGTCAAATTCTCCTATTCTTTCCTTGCTCCTCCCAACCTGGGTTTTACTTTGGCATGGGTAAGTGATTTCTCTTTTCACTTTGTCTCTCTTCTCCCACTTATATTGATTTCCTTTTCTGTCCTGTAGGAAATTCACTTTTTTACTTCCAGGGTGTTATTCTTCCTTTCCATGTATGTCCCTCTCATCTAATGGACAGATGACTGCAGGAGAAGCTTAAAAGGTACATGGGCTTGGTATTTTAAGTACAATTTCTTTTTAAAATGTTTTTATCTATTTCTGAGAGAGTGAGAGACAGCATGAGCAGGGAAGGGTCAGAGAGAGAGGGAGACACAGAATCTGAAACAGGCTTCAGGCTCTGGAGCCCGACGCGGGGCTCAAACCCATGAGCTGTGAGATCATGACCTTAGCTGAAGTCGGATGCTTAACCTACTGAGCCACCCAGGTGCCCCTAAATACAATTTCTGTTATAAAGCTCAGCTGATTCAATTCATGTGACAAAGCTTATGCTAAAAGCTTTAGAGGCATTATATAATTTGAGAGGTAAATTAAAACTGGAGAAGTAATTAAAGAATATAGGCTTTGGAGCCAGACTACTTGGCCATACCACCTACTAGTTAAAGGACTTTGGGAAAATCATTTAATTCACTGTACCTCAGTTTTCTCATCTGAAAAATGGTGCTAATAGTATTTATCACATGGGGGTTTTGCAGAAATAAAATGAGATAATGTACCAAAAACTGTTTGGCACACTGAAAAAACCCTATGTTAGTTATTGTTGTAGTTTAATTATCAATATTCTATAGGTTATTTATAATTTTTCTCCAATTATTTAACAGATGAGAAAGCTGAGGCTTAAAAAGTGCCCCTTATTCAAAGTTGTGTATCTAGTAAGTAGTAGAACAGAGACTATATGCTGAAATGCCAAGTTATCTTGTCAAGTTGTAATGGAAGTCATGACTTAATTATTCACTGCTTTTCAAAACCTCACAACTTACCCAAGATTGGTTTGGTTTGGGCAATNCTCTCAACTTTAAGACTCCATTACCCCAGCTCACTGCTGCCTGCTGTCCCACTCCCACTGCTGAGGTGGATAATGTAGCTTTGCTGTTGCCAGGCCAGCATTTCTAATAAATTCCTCACACACAGATCGGCAGCGGCGTAGGGCACAGTGGCTCAGTGTAATGCTTTCATATCACATCACTAGACTCTCATTAGATGCTTGTGAGAGAAATTACCACTGAGGCTTCTTCAGGCACAATAGCATTAATGAAGTTAGGAAATGACTCCCACAGATGTTTGACACTCAATCAATCCTACTTAATTTAATTACACTCCTGAATGAAAGACAAAAGAGATGCTCTTGTAGTCCAGCCCTTGGTTTTTATTTTCTCATACGCCTTTTTTCTCCCTTCTGACTTACTTAATTCTTGCTGAGAAATGTCAATGTAATTAACTTAAGTTATAATTATTTAAAAGTGGACTTTGTTATAATACTTTGTACATTTACCACTTCTCCCCCCTACCACTCTACAAGTGCATGAGAGCTCTACTGTGTAAATAAAGTGGTGGGGTGGGAAGAAAGTGGCTCTTATAACCTTGACAGTTCATCCACTTCTTGTAACTCCATAATTAAGGATCCTGATGACACCGGCACTTATAGCTTGGTCTTCAGATTTTGTTCAATAATATATTTTCAAGGGCTTATTCTTGGAGTTAAATAGATTCTGAGAAAATTTCCTTTTAGCAGTCTTCACACTGCTAGAATGAACTTACAAAGTACCAAAGTCGACATAACTGATACTGTACTGGACATAGTTTGTTACAAAGTGCATTCATATCTATGACCTCATTTAGTCCTCACGATGACTTGGTAGGATGAGCATAATGTCATTTTAGAGATGAAGGACTTAAGACAAAGAGTGGCTAAGTGATGACCTCATCCAAGACTTTACAGGCAGTGAACAGTGATCCTAAGACTTTGACTTTCCATCATTCATTTGTTGATTCAACTAATAAATAGTGATTGTCACTAAATGTGTGTCAGGCTCTGTTCCTGGCACTGAAGAAGTTACCAGGTAAGTAGATGCCACAGAACCATATGATGCTACTTGGATATATCTGTGCAATGGAAACAGTGGGAGCAATTGAAGGGAACCCACTGGGACATGATGGGGGTGGAGTTGGGGGTGGAAGAAGAACTGGAGGGTTCTCATGAGTCTGGAATACATTTTGGAGTAAGTGGGAACCATTGAAGGATTTTTCCTCCTTAATGAGTCTGTGATCAATTTGAATTTTAGAGTCAATCTCATTTGAATACAGGTCACATCAAAAATGCCTCACAAGGTGGCTATTGCTGCCTTACACGAGGTTGTAAACACCAGAAGAGAAGCAGGAGTGGGAGGGATTATAATTTTCACTTTGAATGTGGTATTCTTGTCCATGGGACATGTAGATGGGTACATCGGTATGTAGTTTAGCAGGACTATCTGAGCCGGAAGTACTGGTTTGGAAGCTATCACTATAGAAATGAGCTGTCTCATTGAGAATGCGGGAAGTGGGAAGCAAAGAGGCCTAAAGTAAAGATGGAGTCCTGGGAGCTACAACAGTGAATGGCCCTGATCCCCTGAAAAGAGAGGTGTCATGCAGTCACCTTTCCATGCACTGACATTACATCCTTGGGGAAGTAGCAGGGTAAGGTGGAAAAGGACCTGGATTGGCATCAAAACGCTGAGATCTTGGTTTTGGACAACTAGTAACTTCCTTGTAGAACCTAGAGAAAGGGATTCCATTCCTGTCTTGGAGGCAAGAGGCTATAACAGGTTCTTTCTAAATCTTCTCATCTCCACTATTCTGTGTGAAAAAGTCCCAGTGGTTGAAGCATTATGATGAAATGTCAAGACTGAAATAGAGATGAGCACAGTGAATCCTCTGCACTTAGATCAGAACCAAGTCTTCTCTGGATGGTGAAGGTTTGTATGGACCAATTTACTCATCCATAACCCTTCATGCATTTTCTAAGAATAATATGTTTGAGAACTACTCATTACCTTCCCCCTCCATATCATTTAGTACTCCTCTCTGGATTCATCTTCTTTTTTAGCTGGTCAATAAAGTGGCAAAGACAACCAACAATTTACTCTTATGAAATCATCAAGTATATATAAATATTATACATACACATCCATCTGTCTGTCTGTCTGTCTGTCTTTACATTTACATCTGTATCTAGGCCTAGATTTAGATAGAGAGAGAGCCATCACTTCTTGAGCACTTACTATATATGCCCATATACCTACAATACACCTACAGTATCTCATTTATTCAGAATAACCACATAGTTAGGAGTTATTTAATCCAAGTTTAAAACCTAGTTTGAAAAAGTAGGTTTCCAAATATGGAAACATGGAATAAGCAAGATAAAGATCAAGTCTGACTCCAGAATCTGTGCTCTTAACCATTATATTTTATTACCTTTAATATTGGTCATATTAAATAGTAACTTATGCTTTAGGATAATAAATTCAAGGAAACCCTATTACTGAGTATCTGACTTTTATGGAAAATGGCTGTAATAGAAGCAACATCTATATAACTTATCTAAAGATTTTTGACTTTTTACTAAAAAGTTTATGTAGTCTTAGTCTCTTATATGATGCCATATTTCATCTTTTTAGCTTTTATATTGTTAAGGAGGCTGTGATTTTGATCTGAAACTTTTCTCAGGGTTTGTCATATATTTATCATATTTGGTTTTAGTTCCTTGAAAATAGTATACCGTGGCTGATCTTAACCATTTCCCTCCCTAATTTGAAGTTACTATCTGTTTTTTGTCTTCTATTTTGTCTCCCCATGTGTGAAAGGACAGAAGATTCAATGGGGGATTATTTTTGTTTCAAAGATTCCATTACAGAGATGTATCTTGCTTTGTAGGAGGGGTATTTCCCCTAAAAAGCTTTACATAGGGACTTGGTTTGCTAGATAAGATTTGGGAGGCCTAGTTCAATTTGAATTCACTTGCCCACGGGTACATAGAACTTAGGATTCCTTCCACATGGTGTGCAAGGCAGGCTCAGAACATGAACTTGGATTGTCCCTCAGCCTGACCAGAGCTGTTAGCTATTTCTGTTCTGCCCAATGACAATCTTACTTTGGAGTTTTAGAGAACAGAACAGGTCCCCTGTTTTCAGCCTGCACGTCAAATTCTCCTATTCTTTCCTTGCTCCTCCCAACCTGGGTTTTACTTTGGCATGGGTAAGTGATTTCTCTTTTCACTTTGTCTCTCTTCTCCCACTTATATTGATTTCCTTTTCTGTCCTGTAGGAAATTCACTTTTTTACTTCCAGGGTGTTATTCTTCCTTTCCATGTATGTCCCTCTCATCTAATGGACAGATGACTGCAGGAGAAGCTTAAAAGGTACATGGGCTTGGTATTTTAAGTACAATTTCTTTTTAAAATGTTTTTATCTATTTCTGAGAGAGTGAGAGACAGCATGAGCAGGGAAGGGTCAGAGAGAGAGGGAGACACAGAATCTGAAACAGGCTTCAGGCTCTGGAGCCCGACGCGGGGCTCAAACCCATGAGCTGTGAGATCATGACCTTAGCTGAAGTCGGATGCTTAACCTACTGAGCCACCCAGGTGCCCCTAAATACAATTTCTGTTATAAAGCTCAGCTGATTCAATTCATGTGACAAAGCTTATGCTAAAAGCTTTAGAGGCATTATATAATTTGAGAGGTAAATTAAAACTGGAGAAGTAATTAAAGAATATAGGCTTTGGAGCCAGACTACTTGGCCATACCACCTACTAGTTAAAGGACTTTGGGAAAATCATTTAATTCACTGTACCTCAGTTTTCTCATCTGAAAAATGGTGCTAATAGTATTTATCACATGGGGGTTTTGCAGAAATAAAATGAGATAATGTACCAAAAACTGTTTGGCACACTGAAAAAACCCTATGTTAGTTATTGTTGTAGTTTAATTATCAATATTCTATAGGTTATTTATAATTTTTCTCCAATTATTTAACAGATGAGAAAGCTGAGGCTTAAAAAGTGCCCCTTATTCAAAGTTGTGTATCTAGTAAGTAGTAGAACAGAGACTATATGCTGAAATGCCAAGTTATCTTGTCAAGTTGTAATGGAAGTCATGACTTAATTATTCACTGCTTTTCAAAACCTCACAACTTACCCAAGATTGGTTTGGTTTGGGCAATTTTTTATCCTAAGAGAGCTATTGAATTTCCCAGAGGATGGAAGTGTGGGTTGTGTGTTTGTTCATTATATTACCTAACTGCCTCATGGTCTTATCATAGTGATTTGTTCGCCTGTTTGTTTTCTTGACAACAGTGTGAGTTCTTGAGGGCCCAGACCACTGTCTTCCTCAACCTGGTATCCCAGCTTCTAGCAAATGCTTGTTGAATTGGGTTATCTTCAGATTTGTTTCTCTGAAGTAACTTGTTAAATCCTCCAGTATCCCCTGACTTCAAATACTATTAGCTCCATGATGTCTGGATACAACCCTCTTGCTAATTCCACCTTCCAGCTTTCTCTGGGGCAGGGTAAAGGAGCACAGAGCTGGAGAATGCATTTTTGTGTGGACTCACTGGATCTTGCAGGTGGAGCCTCTGAGATCTGCAGACAGACAAAGCAGGATGCAAACCTGGTTCAGGGATTTGCAAGCTCTCTACTCTTTCAAAGTCTCTTAACTGACCTTAATTTCCTTTTCCATAATGTAAAGATGGTAATATCTTTGTTATGATGCTTTTAATTAATTAAACAAATATTTATTAGATACCAATAATGTGTCAGGCACTGAAATGGCAGGTGGACTTGATTATCTGTCTTTTATAATTTCCTGGGGAACTCCAAATGCCTTTTCTACCAATCAGTACCTTTTGGGAAGATAGCATAAAAAGTAGTCTTTTTCCTCTGAGAAGAGGGGGACAACTTGGGATGGTGAGCTTTTGATTGATGGGGTCCAAGGAAGCCATTTATGTCACCATAAATTTCTTTGGTAAACTGCTTTCTTTCACTATCAGCACAGTAACATTGTGAAAAAAGCCAAAAGTTTAGGTGGAAGATTTTGAATGGCACCCTATGAGAATTGCAAAGGCTTTGTAGAGTACTAAGTCCACATTTTCCTTCACCCCCTCAGCCTGCAAAATGGCGAATAGAAAAGATTTAGTACAAAGTACTGTAGTTCGCTAAGTTCAAAAATTTAGTGAAAGTTTATGGTGGTTTGGATGAAAGTGATGTCAGTGGGATGGAGAGGAAAGGGTGACCAAGAAATATTTAGAAAATGTAATCAAATATATTTGGGAATAGGTTGGATATAGGTGGCAGTTAAGGGAAAAGGAGTCATTGACAAATGTTGCTCTTGAACAACAGGAAGGTAGTTAGACCTATTTATGGAAACAGCACAGAAGAAAGGGCAAGTTGGCTGGGAAGATCATGAATTTCATTGAACACAATAAATTTTATGTGTCTGGGATACATGAAAGTTTAGATGTTAAAGAAGCAGGATTTTGGGGTGCCTGGGTGGCTCAGCTGGTTAAGCGTCTGACTTCTGCTCAGGTCATGATCTCATGGTTCATGGGTTCTAGCCCTGCATCAGGCTCTATGCTGACAGCTAGCTCCGAGCCTGGAGCCTGTCTTTGGATTCTGTATCTCCCTCTCTCTCTGACCCTCCTCTGCTCGTGCCATCTCTATCTCTCTCTCAAAAATAAATAAAACATTAAAAGATAAAGACATTTAAAAAAAATAAAGAAGCAGGATTTAAGTGGATTAATTCTATAATGTTCCAGGTTGCCATAGAGCTAGTAGTATTTTATGGGCAGCTTTACAGATATAACTTAAGAAAAACCAGGGATACACAGGAGGGCTAGAGCTCTGTAGTTGCCGAATCCAGTCCTTCCATTGCTCTTGCTTGGACAGATGGGTAGTGGTGTCACCAGGTGCATGTCTGACTGCTCACAGGGACCACTAGACAGGCAATGAGCCTAACCAGCTGGTTTTTTCCAATTTCAAAATTCAAGACAACAGATAAGAATTTCAACTTGGATAATCCGGAATCTCGATAGCAAAAGAGCCTACTCTTAGAAAGAAGTAAGCCATTCAGTTTTAATTATCTTAATATGATGAATATTTACTCACATTGTGTCACAACCACAATTTGATGATGTAACTGTGTCTTACCAATCTTTCAAAAGGCATTTCTCATCAATTTCTGCTCTCTCATTGCTATGCACATTGTCAACCTCCTATATTTAATAAAAGAAGATTGTACGTGAAACACTCTGGTCCTTTTGTGTTTGATTAGTATTGTACATTCTGGCCATTTTTAATCTTCCCATTTTGTAGGTAGTGACTAATTTGAGAAGGCAAATGTGCAATCAAAGTTTTTAAAAAATGATGATAATTATATCCCTTGTGTAGGAGGAAAGCACTATCTATTCTGAAAATTGAGTGAAATTAACAGGAGTATCAGGGGACAAATCTATCCTATTTATAAATTAAAAGTTGATTGGTAGACCTTTAGCACCTGAATTGAATATTAATAACTAAGGCCTAAGTGTCTGAGCACTGGGTCATTATTTTATTACCACATTTGCTAGCACAAGCAGGCCTACTCTTGAAAGTACATTCAAGAGATTTGATAAAAAGTTTGATAAAAAGATTGATAAAAAGATTGGAAATCATGACAATTAAAAATGGGAATGTTGTACATTACAATGGCCCTAGTTCTGCCTCCATCTTTGTAACCATATGCTTTGTATGTGACTTTGTGGTTTCTTCTCTTGCTTATGTGACTTTTCTCATACAATTTGCTTTGCTCAATGGCATGTTAGCAGGTGCGACATAACTGAAGACTTGAAAAGTGTTTGTTCAATTGGGTTTGCTCTCCCTGCCTTTACCATAGCACAAACCTGTCTTGGTTGGTCCTGTGGTCCCAGGAGGATGAGACATAGAACAGAGCCAAACAGCTTCTGACAAACACAGCCTGGAACAGCCAATTTTCTGCTGAGCCTCAGCTCTATGAGAACAAATGATTGCTGTTTTCAGCCACTGAGTTTTTGTGGTTTATGATGCAGCAATTATGTGGCATTGCTAACTAATATAGGGAATTGCAGACTCAACAGAAAGACCCTGGCTAATGTTAGTAACTAGTAACTAAGGGGAAAAGTGGAGAGAGATAAAGAGAGGAAGGGAGAGAGAGAGAGAAAAGTCAGGAGGGGGGAGAGTTGACATTGGATCAGTGCTTCAGTGTATGAGAATACAGTTGTTTTTAGGTAAAAGTAAAAACACCGAGGAAAGTCAAAGGCTTGGCAAATGAGGAATGGAAACATGAATGCATCTAGAATGATTCAAGAGAATTTGAGGTCAAAGAAAATAACCAGTTACCAGACCTGTGCAGCAAGAGTCACTGAAGGAGGATTCTATCCCTCCTAAGGTGAATCTCCTTCCTTTTCTCTGTCTTCTCTCTTACTTCAGCCTCAACATAGTTGTAGTCCTGCTATAATTTGGCCATTCACTTATCCCCCAGGAGACATCTGGCAATGGCTGGAGACATTTTTTATTCTTAATACTTGGGGATCAGTGCTACTGGCATATAGTGTGAAGGCCAGAGATGGTGCTAAACATCTTACAGTGCACAAAGATAGCCTGCTACAACAGAGAATTAATCAAGTCCAAATGTCAGTAGTGCTAAGGTTGAGAAGTTTTACCATAAGATATAACAGGTATGACCTGGCCCTGTGAAATCCTAAAAGCCTAACCACTCACCAGGCTTATCGAACCTCATAAGGGCTGATGAAACCCTCACCAGGCTTATCAAAAAGAGAAGAGAAGGGACATAAATAAAGCAGAAGTCAGAAAGTCTGTTTTTAAGGACTTTGCGAGCACCAGCCTCACAACTAGGCACTAGGGAAATGAAGATGAGAAAATTACTATGGGAAAAGCAGTGGGAAAAAGAGAGAGAAATACAAAACTTTATAAAGAAACATGCAATTACAAAATGCTATAGGGGAAAATATCTGGGGGCTTATAAAAGGAATTTCACTTAATTAACTAGGTTAGAGAGGATTTTATTTTTTATTTTATTTTATTTTTTGGCTTGGCTACTTCTTTTTTTAAATTTTAATTTAATTTTATTTTTTTACAAATAGTTGATTGTCAAGTTGGTTTCCATATAACACCCAGTGCTCATACCCACAAGTGCCCCCCTCCATGCCCATTCCCCCCTCCACCCCACATCCATCAGTTCTCAGTTTTTGTCAGCATTCAAGAGTCTCTCATGGTTTGCCAGAGAAGATTTTAATAGGTAGTATTTTAACTGGTACTTGAATGCTCCTCTATTTACTGTCCTCCATTTCTGTAGGTAAAGTATTTTCCATTTAGTCCTCAGGTTAATTTATTTATATAAACAGATACCAAATACTTAATATGTACTTAAGGTCACAGTCTATGTTTAGTGTCTATTTTACTAGCAGCAGGACTTTGGTAAATTTATTTACTGATTCTCAGCTTTAGTTTCCTTATCTGTAATATGGGGATAATAATACTACTACCTCATAGTTTGTTGTGAGATTAAAATAAATTTATGCATGTGAAAACAGCGCCTGGTAAATATTCTTTTAATTGCCTGTTGAGCACTAGAGATAGAAAGATGAATACAAATGATCCCTGTTGTCAGCGAATGTACAGCCTGGTAGAGTAAAGGAGAGTAAACATATAATTGCAATAATGTGATTAATATGATTGAAAATACATTCAGCTTGCTATAGAAATGCAGAAGAAATGCGTTTTCTATAGCGGTTTTTATCTCGAGGCCAGGTCACTCTGCTGAGCTCTCGACCTGTATATCAATCTGTTTCATGGATATCACCCCTGGATGTTCCAAAGGAAACTCAAGCACCATTATTTATCCTGTTGCCTGAGGGAGAAACTTGCATGTCATTTTAATGCCTCAACCTCATTGTTGCCCAATCCATCACCAAGTCTGGCAGCTTCTACCTTCTTAATACCTCTCACAGCCAGCTGCTTCTCTCCATCCTCACTGTCATAAACTTTGTTCTTAACAACTTCATCTTCCTTTAGATTACTGCACTTGCCTCCCAATTGGTTTTCCTTCCTCCAGCATTTTTCCATTTACCTTGTTGTCTACACAGCAGCCTAAGGGATATTTCTAGAGCACAGAGCTGATAGTATTATTCCCCTAATGAAAACTGTTAAATGGCTCCCAATTGCTTTAGTGTCAGGTTCAAGCTCCAGATGCAGCATAGGATGTTCTTTACACACATGGCTTCTCAGTCTCATTTTGTACTGTGGCTGCCCCATTGTCAACCAACACTTCCTACACTCTGAACAGTACAGTAGCCCATGAACATGGCTTTGCTCTGCCTCTGTCACTTCTGGGCCTCGGCAAATATGCCTTCAATCTTTTTCTTCCTGCTTTGATAGGGACATAGGGACTTAGTAGTGACTTCCTTACTTAAGACCTGGAAACCTGGGGAAAAGGCCAAATGTGGTGACTTACCATAGCATTTCATTTCCACGGAACATATATGAGACACTATTTTCCTCCTCATGTTTACCCCACATGAGATAGGAGTATCAAATCTCCTGAGTAATCACATTTGAAGTTTATAACCATAAGAAAATTAATATTTTTAAAGATTTTTAAAATGTTTATTTGCTTTGGGGGGGGGATGGCAGAGAGGGTGACAGAGGATCTGAAGGGAACTCTGTACTGACAGCAGAGAGACTCATGTGGGGCTTGAACTCACAAACTGAGATCATGACCTGAGCCAAAGTTGGATACTTAACTACCTGAGCCACCCAAGCACCCCTGATAGTACATTTTAAGTAAGTATGGAGGAGCTACAAAAATACAAAATTTTAGCTTATTAATTTTTTAAGTATAGGAAAAATATAAACATGCTTCAAGTCTATATTTTTTATTTTGAAAATATTGTGTTAATAAATCCTAATAAGTCACTCTAGTAAGAGATTCAGCAAAACTGCAGTCACTGCATTCTTCCTGCTGGAGTAAAGTATGCAAATGCCAGCAATTCCTTATTAACCTACTCTTTGATTATCTCAAATACAGTACCCTTAGTTTCATTATCTAGGATAATTGATATATACTGTATCATAGTTCTCCTTCACATTGGATTATTAAGCATCTCTATGACATGCATATATGATTTCAACAGATTTTTTTTGTTTGTTTATCTCTCAGAGACAAAGATGATTATTGCTTATTTTGGTTTTCTGAATTTCAAAGTGAACATTTTCTCAAAGCAAACCTACTTAGGGCATATCTCAGCCTATCTTTATATTCGTAAATTTTTAGACAACAGTTATGTCAAGGAGCGTGATCTTTATGTTTTGGACTTAAGTCAATGGTCTGATTAGATTTATTAAGTAAGAGCCTTTGACAAAACAATATTAAATCACATTACTACTTAAAATTTTGATGCAGTGTTTAATTGAAAAAAATTAAAGGGCCTGAAAATAAATGCTAAAACTCCTCTATGGGTCAGAAATCTAGTTAATGAGAATCAAAGCCCTTTCTTTAAAGGACAGTTATCCTTAAGTAGCTTAGCTAAGTAATGATCATGGGAATAATACACTGGCCTATAAAAAAGAAGTTAATTGCATTTTCTCATCTTCAACTGAGCAGATACACGTATAAAATCCACCACTGTGTTTTTTTCAGTGTGCAGGGTTCAAGTATCTTGGTTAAAGTTTCTGTGTGGCTTTATGTTTCAGTGTGGTCATCGAAGATTAGTGTGATATTAATAATGTCATGCAGTTATTTGGAATCGTTTCCACTAGTGTTCTTTGTGCCATAATTATACTTTGGTCATATTAAGAGAATAAAAGTGTATACAAAATTTTAGTATCATAGAAGTTATGTTTTAAAAGTAATATAACCCAGGTGGCCAAGGGAAGATATATTAGTGTGATCTAATGTCTCTGGGAGATGGAGTATCTGGGGCACAAGAGAAGGGAGCTGTCTTATCTGTAGATGGAAGTAGGTGTATGAGGAGGGAAGGAAAATGGTGGGCTTTGATAGTGGGTTTTATTTAGTTCCCTTCTAAAATAGGACATGCATTATTATTGGGAATATCCTTTTTTTTCTCCCTAAAGACCATTCTTTCTCATCTATATGAGTAATTAATGTTTTTATGATTATCTGACCCAGACTGTTTTTTTTTATGAAACAAAATTCCTGTCCTTATGTTAATAGTGAATTTGCCCCCCTTCTTACTCTGTATTGCATTATCTAGCTCATATAAATTAGCTGACAACATGTACTATAATGCCCAAATAGCCTTTCTTTGCTTCAGATTTCTCTCTAGCCTTCTCACATCTTAAAGAGCTATAAAAAGAACAGGAAACAAAACCTAAAGCCAGAAGAAGAAGGTGAATAATAAAGATTAGAGCAGAAGTAAATGCTATAGAAATAAAACCCAGTAGAACAGATCAACAAAACTAAGAGCTGGTTCTTTGAAAAAATTAATAAAATTAATAAAATCCTCACCACACTTATCAAAAAGAAAAAAGAAAGGACCCAAATAAATAAAATCACGAATGAAAGAGATCACAAACACCACCACAGAAATAAAAACAATTATCAGAGAATATTATTGAAACTTATATGCCTAAAAACTGGACAATCTGGAAGAAATGGATAAATTCCTAGAAACGTGCAAACTACCAAAACTGAAACAGGAAGAAACAGAAAATTTGAATAGACGCATAACCAGCAAAGAGATTAAATCAGGAATCAAATATCTCCCAACAAACAAAAGTCTAGGATCAGATAGCTTTTCAAGGGAATTCAACCAGACATTTTAAGAAGGGTTAATACCATTTTTCTCAAATTGTTCCCAACAATAGAAATACAAGGAAAATTTCCAAACTCATTCTACAAGGCTAGCATTACCTTGATTCCAAAAGCAGACAGACTCCACTAAAAAGGTAACTTACAGGCCAACATCTCTGATGAACCTGGGTGCAAAAATTCTCAACAAGATACTAGCAAATTGAATTCAACAATACATTAAAAGAATTATCCACAATGATCAAGTGGGGTTTATTTTTGGGCTGTATGGATGGTTCAATATTCTCAAATCAATCAATTAATCAAACATTAATAAAAGAAAGAATAAGAACCATATGATCCTCTTGATAGATGCAGAAAAAGCAATTGACAAAATACAGCATCCATTCTTGATAAAAACCCTCAATAAAGTAGAGATAGATGGAACATACCTCAACATCATAAAGGCCATATATGAAAGACCCACAGCTATTATCATCCTCAATGGGGAAAAGCTGAGAGCTTTTTTTCCTATGGTCAGGAACAGGATAGAGATGTCCACTATTACCATTGTTACTTAAAATAGTCCTGGAAGTCTTAGCCTCAGCAGTCAGACAACAAAAAAGAAATCAAAGGTATCCAAATCAGGAAGGAAGTAGTCAAACTTTCACTATTGCAGAATAAATGATACTTTATGTAGAAAACCCAAAAGAGTCCACCAAAAATTTCCTAAAAATAATACATGAATTCAGCAAAGTCACAGGATATAAAATCAATGTACAGAATATATTGATTTCTATACATCAATAATAAAGCAGCAGAAAGAGAAATCAAGGAATTGATACCATTTACAATTGCCCCCCAAAACAAAAAGATACCTAGGAATAAACCCAACCAAAGAGATAAAAGATCTGTACTCTGGAAACTATAGAACACTTACAAAAGAAATTGAAGAGGACACAAAGAAATGGGAAAAAAGACCATGCCCATGGATTAGAACAAACATTGTTAAAATATCTATGCTGCTCACAACAATTTACACATTTAATGCAATCCTAATCAAAATACCACCAGCATTTTTCATAGAGCTAGAGCAAACAATCCTGAAATTTGTCTGGAACCCCAGAAGACCCTACATAGTCAAAGCAATCCTGAAAAAAGCTGGAGGCATCATGAGCAATATTACAAAGCTGTGGTCATCAAGGCAGCATGGTATTGGCACAAAAACAGACACAGAGATTAATGGAACAAAATAAAAAACCCAGAAATGGAACCAAAACTATATGGTCAAGTAATCTTCAACAAAGTAGGAAAGAATATCCAATGGAAAAAGGACAGTCTTTTCAATAAATAGTGTGAAAATTGGACAGCAACATGCATAAGAATGACACTGGACCACATCCTTACACCATACACAAAATAAATTAAAAATGGATGAAAGATCAAAATATGAGATAGGAAACCATCAAAATCCTGGAGGATAAACAGGTAGTAACCTCTTTGACCTTGGCCATACCAACTTCTTACTATACATGTCACAGAGGAAACGGAAACAAAAGCAAAAAATGAACTATTGGGATTTCATCAAGATAAAAAGCTTCCACACAGTGGAAGGAAACAATCAACAACTGTAAGAGGGAACCAGAAGAATGGAAGAATCTTTTTAGTATCCAAAAATCTATAAATAACTTACCAAACTCAGCACCCAAAAAAAAAATGATCCAGTTAAGAAATAGGCAGAAGAATGAATAGGCATTTTTCCAAAGAAGATATACAGATGGCTAACAGATACATAAAAAGATGCTCAACATCAGTCATTATCAGGGAAATACAAGTCAAAACCATGATGAGATACCACCTAACCCCTGTCAGAATGACTAATATTAACACCAGAAACAACAGATGCTGCTGAGAATGTGGGGAAAAGGGAACCCTCTTGTATTGGTGGTGGGAATGCAAACTGGTGCAGCCACTATGGAAAACAGTATGGAAGTTCATCAAAAAACTAAAAACAGAGCTACTCTATTATCCAGCAATTGTACTGCTAGGTGTTTACCCAAAGAATACACAAATACAGTTTTGAAGGGGCACATAGACCCCAATGTTTATAGCAGCATTATCAATAATACCTAACTATGGAAAAAGCTCAAGTGTTCATTGACTAATGAATGGAAAAAAAGAAGTGGTATATATAAACGATGGGATGTTACTCAGCCATCAAAAAGAATGAAATCTTGCTATTTGCAATGATGTGGATAGAGCTAAGTGAAATAAGTTAGTCAGAAAAAGACAAATACCATATGATTTCACTCAAATGTAAAATTTAAGAAGCAAAACAGATGAACATGTGTGAAGGGAAAATAAAGAGGGAGGGAAGCAAACTATAAGAGCCTCTTAACTATAGAGAACTAACAGGGTTAATGGAGGGAAGTAGGTAGAGGAATGGATGGAGGGATATTAAGGAGGGCACCTGTGATGAGAATTGGGTGTTATATGTAAGTGATGAATCACTAAATTCTACTCCTGATACCAATATTACACTATATGTTAACTAAGTAGAATTTAAATAAAAATTTGAAAGAAACAAACAAACAAAAAAGATTTTTCTCCAGAGATATAGGAAAATTTTAGTTTTTCTGATACAATAAAAGAAATGGAGAAGGGGAGGTATTACAGATAGTTTCTTCTTTCCTATAAAGCTTGTCTTCATGCTCTACTATGCCCCTATCTGTGTTAACCACTCTTTTATTTGTGTTTACCCTTATGACTTCAATCCATTTCAGTTATAATTATTATTACATTGATTATTGTACTTTACCAATATTTGAAGGTTCAGAGCACTTGGGATATATTAGGTACTCAGAATTTTTTATTGAACAATCAAGGTATATCTGGCATTAGAAATATTGTTGTCACTCAATAAGTACTTTCAATAATAATAAAAATACAAATAACAACAGTTAATATTCTTTTCAGCTGTTACTATGTAACAGACACCGTGCTAAACACTTTATATGGATTTTCTCATTTATTACATTAAAAAATTTTTTTATGTTTTTTTAATTTATTTTTGAGAGAGAGAGAGACAGAGAGAGAGAGACAGAGACAGACAGCATGAGCAGGGGAGGGTCAGAGAGAGAGGGAGCTACAGAATCTGAAACAGACTCCAGGCTCTGAGCTATCAGCACAGAGCCTGATGCAGGGCTCAAACCCACGAACTGTGAGATCACGATCTGAGCCGAAGTTGGATGCTTAACCGACTGAGCCATCCAGGCACCCTTTGATTTTCTCATTTAAATCTTATTAATAAACTTCTGAGTTGGATGTCAATATTATTCCTCTCTTGCAGGTAAGGAAACTGAAGCATGGAGAGTTAAAGGAATTTACTCCAAGTATTATACAGCTTGTCAGTGGTGGAGATTACAGTTCTAGTGCCCATACTCTTAATTTCTATACCAGATAAATGGAGACAGAAATAAATAATTGTAATACAATGATTAATGACAATAATAGATGTATGTACTTGGCCCAGTTGTGACACAAAGGATAAATGATCAGATTTACTTGAACAGTCAGGGAAGGTTTCCCAGAAAAGGTGAAAAATATTGGCATGCTTGCACCACGGTGAGAACACTTGGCCTAGTTCTCTTTTTGGTGTTGCCATGAGGATTTAAATTCGGCTGACCTCCTGCAAAACATCACTAAACTCACTTGTTTCTGTTTTGTTGTCTGTAAAAGAAAGGTTAGATTACCTGACATCTCATCTTAAATACTGTGATTTAAAATGAGCTCTTTCTCTAGATCATGTGTTTTGCACACAATGTAGACTCAATAAATATTGACTGAATTGAATTACTTTGAAAAAGAGGGAATGGATCCAATGGATAATAATCCTGCAGCTGAAACCATCATCTGTCTAGACAGTTATTCTTTCATCTTACATAGCTATTACACATCAGAGGAATTTACCTGGGTTGAAATAATTTTCTAGGAACAAGATGGAGTCACTCTGCCACATCAGCCCACCAAAGCTTAGGTAACTTTCATGACCCTGTAGGTGTTCTGCTTGACCAGAACTGTGGTATATCCATTCAGCTAATCCCCAAATGTGAAGCCAGCTCTGGGCTTTGTTCTTCCTTCTTTGTTCCTTCTCATAGCAAACAAGGTGGACTGTGTGGCTCCAGACAATCAGTTATTTTCTGTTTCTCTTCCTTGTTTTTGTTGTTTATCTTATAAAAGTGTCTTGCCCTCCACCTCATTTTGTAATTCTCTGAGACTATCCACTTTATGAAGTATTAAATAAAGTCTGTTTTATCACCTAAATTGTTTTCTTCAATCAATTTTTAACAGTTTTTTGGTGAAGAATGGGATCCTGAGCTGACTGCTAATGGCCTATGGGACAAAGAGATGCACAGGCCAGTCACTTTAATCTATAGAAGCTGGTGAAGGGTGAGAATTCCAGCCAGAGTCAGCTCTCCCAGATCTCTACAATGCCTGGTCAAGGAAGAAAGGTAAGATTCCTATGGTCCCATCTTTTCCAAATCCAGATGCTTGTGAATTTGGTTTTGGGGTGCCCAGTGATTCAATCCTTTCTCCCAGGAATAGCTATCGCTTCTTGTGTATCTCGAATTTGCCCTTAGAACTTGGCTTGGCTTTCTATCTATGTGGGTCACAGAAGTTGTTGGTTCTTTGTGTATGTAGGCAGCTCAACTGTCAGACTGGGGGCTCAAGGATATGGCCTGACAGAAGTCTGGGTTGCACTTCATTTGTGGCCAGGGTCTCACTGACTTGTTGCTAGCTCTTAGGAGATTATCTAAATAGTTCTTTCTTTTGGTTATCTTTGGGAGTGGCTCCAGATCTTGGGAGAATCATATCTTTTGCATACTGTTTGGGGATGCCTCTTCTGTCCATGGAGTCATTCAGTACTGCTGGGAATGTTTACTATTTATATGAGCTGGAATCTGATAAGATATTTGAAAGGAATTTTTTTTAAGTAGCTCTAAGATCAGAAGTTGGCCAGATTGGAAGCTGATATTCAGAGCCATATAGAAAAAAAATTTTTAGGACTTCGTCTTCTTCTTCTTAGCTAAATGATACTGTGTATCCAAGGGAAATAAAAGCATTGTAGAGAAAACTAGCTCTAAATCTAGAATGTAGGAATCTTTTGATTTGTACCTTAATTGAAGATAATGTAGTAAGAAGGATGGGTCAGTAACCTTGATGTCATTCAGGTTACAACCCAATCTTTTGAGAAATTAAAAACAACTGTTTTATAAATTGAGGAACATCTACAACTTGTCTTACAAATTGAGTCTTTACAAGAGTAGAAAAAGCCCACCTATCATTTTTACCAATTACAGAACATCCCCTGTTCATCTCAAAAGGCTTGCAATATTATAAAAATTATGGATTTAGGAAACAAAATTCCTTCTTGGAGAAGCTGCATAATTTTACTGTGCCTTTGGTATGTAAATATTCTATTGCCTTCTCTAGGAACTGAGGGCCATATCTTTGAAACACAGACTTTAAGGAGGTAATTCTTATCACAAGAAAAAAGGGGGGGAATGGGGGGAAAGGCTATTTGGAAACTAGGCAAATGAAAACTCTTTAAAGTCTTTTTTAATAAACATTAGTAAAGTCTTTAAGCCATGTGAACAGGTAACCTTGTAGCTGTGTGGGTTGGGGAGACCCAGGCTCTGGGGCCTCTGCCTAGCCCCTCCTAGGATGTCACAGAGGGTCTTAGTCTCCTCACAAGTAAATACTTCAAGGACAAACCAGACAGAGGTTGAGCAAGTGAAGAGCATGTTAGGAGAGAGCACTCTGGAGATGTGAGATGTGAGGGGTGAGCTCAAAGGAGAGCTCTACCCCCAGGGTTTGGGTCTCTTATCTTTTATTGACAGTGTTAACAAGGGGGTAGAATAATTATTATTTGGGAAAGAGCATTTCTTCGGGAACGGGGTTTCATACCTTCTGTCCCTCCCTTACTTGGTCAGGGTCTCTGGTGTTCTTTCTTAGGATGTCTGGTTTGGTCTGGCTTCTTGTGGCTTTGCTTGTGAATGCTGCCATGTCAGGCTGCTAACCATCTTGCTAAAACCTAACTAGCTGCTTAGTCTAACAACCTTAACTTGTTACAGCTGCCAGAAACATGATTTGGCTCTAACTTTTTAAATGAGTGAGTTTAGTATTATGGTACCTGCCTCAACGCTAAAATTTTAACACAAAAGTTGTAAGATCTCTACTTGCATCTGTGTGTTCATGTATGTCTATACATATGTTATAGTTGTGCGATTTTTTTCTGGCTCTGGATGGTATTGACAAAATTAATTTGTAAAAAGCTCTATTTAATTGGCTTATAAATCAAGTATACTCTAAGAAGTGTTTTTCAATGGACTCCTGGGTGTCTCAGTGGGTTGAATATCACACATTGGCTCAGGTCATGGTCTCACAGCTTGTGGGTTCCAGCCCTGCATTGGGCTCTGTGCTGACAGCTCAGAGCCTGGAGCCTGCATCAGATTCTGTGTCTGCCTCTCTCTCTGCCCCTCCCCAGATCACAATCTGGCTCTTTCTCTCTTTCTCAAATAAAATAAACATTAGAAAAAAATGAATGTTTTTCAAATTCACATTATCTAGGATAACCTTTGGTAAATGAAAGCTAGTTCATTGGTTTAATTAAAACAGGCATGTCTTTAGTGTTTTCAACATTAAATCTAATACTTTTATTCTACTTAGGTTTACTAAAAGTCAAATAAGATTATGTTCTCTCTGTAACATAATTTGAGAGCAAGATGAATAAAGATGATGGTTAGTTTTTAATGTCTCATGAAATATTCATGAGTAACTAAACATAATTGTTAAGAACAAGTAAACTTAAGGGCACCTGGGTGGCTCAGTCGACTAAACGTCTGACTTCAGTTCAGGTCATGATGTCACGGTTCATGGGATCAAGCCCCGCATCAGGCTGACAGCTAGCTCAGAGCCTGGAGACTGTTTTGGATCTGGTGTCTCCCTCTCTCTCTCTCTGGCCCTTCTCTGTTCACGCTGTCTCTCTCTATCAGAAATAAATAAAACATTTAAAAATTTTTTTAAAAAAAGAACAAGTAAACTTAATAGATATAAGTAAAGATAAAAAGTTTATAAATGAACTTTTCAACATAATTATACTTTATGTTATGTCTAAAATAGTTTTCAAAATCTTTTTGGTAACTTGGAACTTTAAAGTTATACTGAGGTAAGTTAAAGGATATGCATTTATCAAATATCTAAATGATTTCTGAATAAGATAAAATATTGAAACCCTAATTACTGAACATAGGTTTGTCTGGTATAGTTTGATATTACAACTGATGGAATACAGATATAAGGATTCAGCTGTCTTTTAGTAAGTCAGACATTGAAGATACTTGCAGAAATGTAAAGTAATGCTATGTATTTGACTAAAAATTTTTTGAGGAAAATATTATTTTTCATAAAACGTAATTTATGTTGATATGCAATGAATTTATTATTGTTTTAATACCTAACAAATATTTACGTGTGATCTGTTTTAATTATGAATACTGTAAATATCCATAGATATAACCCATATTACCAAAAGTCCTTTCAGTTCTCAATAGTTTAAGAGTATAACAAAGTCCTGAACAAAAAGGTGCTGGAGAAACTATAGTCAGGTAAGAGCAACATTTCTACTCCAAATCTCCATCTTACTCATGCTGTCACTTAAAGGAGAAATAACATGGTCTTTATTGCCATATTTGAGTCTTAAAGAGATAGTGCAGGTCACCAAGGGGCCATGGAAGAGTTAGAAGAAGAAGGCTCCAGGTAGAAACTTACTGGAAACTCACCTTGCAACTTTTGAACATTTGATTCGTTCCTCTGCCCCCAAACTATCTCTTGTCTCAGAGATAATTAATGGGTTTGGTTTAACTAGTCTGTATTGAAGTCAGATTATCAAGTAACTAACCTATGTCAGATGAAACATTACCATAAAATAAGTCTAAGGTATGACCTTTTTTAGGATAGTTACCTAGCCCAAAATGGTTTATACCATGAACTTCTACAGCAGACTACGTCATTTATTTATTTTTTCCTGAAACAGAAGCTTGTCTCCTGAGGTAGTTTCCTTGAACAGGAAATATACCTGGTCTTTTCACAAATGTTTCATTGAGGAATATTTGAGCCATTTTTATGTAATCATCATTTAAGAAGAAAAAAAAAGTCCTGGCATTTTCCCTGCCAGGTGAGCCCCATCTATAAGCAATTACTTCGGGTTCTGAGTACTAGCAATTCCCAAGGGCTTGTTGGAAACATTTCTATTATTGTTAATGATGAAAATGTTTGGCTAGGGAGTATATCCATTTTCCTCTTTGTCATTTATAATCGATTACTCACAGTATCTGTAAGTGGAGAGTATATTTTTATGACAGTTGTGCTTCAGAAAGAGAGCAGAAATCCTGAGTTATTGGTTATTAAGTTTTGCCTATCTATAACTTGCCCATTTTCAAGGGAACTGTGAAAGTAGAAGGTATTTTTAAAACGTCATTTAGTTTCTCTGTCAAATTACTTTTACTGTATTTTAAAATAAATGGAAGGAAAATCTGGCCAAAATGTGTTACTACCAGATATTGGAAACTTAAAGTCATAATATGCTAGCTAGGTATCTGTAGATATACACATGTATGTGTACATATAGAATATCAAACTGTGACTTTGAAAATAAGTCATCCTTTAGGTGACGTTGTTTTTTGGAACCCTGCTTGAGGAAAGTACAGAAACTTGAAACTACTTTTTTCACTGTTTTTGAGAAAACAAAAAGTGGAAGGTTTGAAAAGTTAATGTATCTCAGTTTATTTATTAACTTGACATCTCAAGCTCTTGAACTCAAAGGATCAATTAGAAAATTTTTTATTTGTGGATAAAGGATGAGTATTAACACATGTGAATCTCCCATAGGGAAGTATTAAAGTCTAAAAAGAACGGGACAAAAAACAAATATAAGAAGTAAAATCTGACAACAAAATGTCAGTGATAAAAATGTTTTAAGTGGTTTATTTCAGTAAAGATAAAGGAAATTTAGGTGTATAACATAATTTTGGAGCATGTGATCATTAACATCATTCACAGAATTTCCTGGAGTTTCAGGGTATGAATGCTGATAACAAGAAAAATTGACATTGAGTCAGTTTGGTGAAGGTTTCAACTTTAGATGAAACAAGATTGAAATGTGAGTGCAGACACCTTTGTTAATAAAACCTCTCAGGGTAGAACATCATTTCAAAATGGCTTATATTAAAAAATAAAGGTTTGTTATGTAGAAAGAAAATCTGAGAGCATAAATATCATAGAAATTTGAATGTTATCCTGATTAGTGATGTTGCTGGTGTTGGAAAATCAGTTTGATTTCTCTAAAGTCTTTGCTTTTAACTGTGTGTGTGTTTCTGTATGTGTGTGTGTGTGTGTGTGTGTGTGTGTGTGTTATTGTGTCAATACTAGTAGCAAAGTTGGAATCTGACAGTTGTTGACCAGTTATCACTAAAATCCAATTATAGGCTTTTATAGCAAATGTAATCCTGTTAGAAACCGTAAAAAATGAAATAGCAAGTAAAAGAAATATTTGTATGCATAATAAAGGTGCTTGTGTTATCTTCTTACAGAAATATGATGTAGAGAAAAGTTATCAGTAATGTTACCTAATTCAGTGACAAATTGACAAGACTAAAAATACCCCACAACTTTGAGAAAGCAGGTTCTTAGACCTTGGAGAAAATATTCAAGGTGTCTATGGGCAGATATAATAAATAGAAATGAAGGGTTCTAAAACAAGATTTTTGACTGTTAAATCACAGGTGATCTCGGGAAGGAAGTTGAAGAAACATTGAAAGAGATCAATGTGTCTGTATAGAGAGCTCTTTGAGCTTAGACATAAAACGATCATGTACAAAAGAGGCACATGCCAAGGACAAACACAAAAGAGTGGCCTGTATCTGAAGACAGGGTCAGGAAGGCTGAGGTCCAGAAAGGCTGTGAGAAATGCTAATAACTACAAAGGTCCTGAAAGGGATGTTTGGGACAAGCTGAAAAACAAGAAGGAGATAAATTCAAACTCAGGGAAAAAAATATGTCAGGAGAGAGCAGAGAGAAAGCAGAACTTTCTAATTTCCTTTCTGGCTCTGTTTTCTGTTGAAGACTAAAATTTATTTATTCAGCATGAACTTAATGAGTATAGTCAGAATTATTTCAGGGACCAAGTGAAAGGATATATGGAGTGGGTGCTCTAATCTGTAAAATTACTGTGAATATTATTATTATATTGAATTTATTTTTAGTGAGAGAGCATGAGCAGGGGAGAGGGGAAAAGGGAGAGAGAGGGAGAGAGGGAGGAAGGGAGGAATGGAGGGAGGGAGGGAAGGGGAGAGAGAGAGAGAGAGAGAGAGAGAGAATATCTTAAGTAGCCTCCACACTCAGCATGAAGCCCAATGCAGGGCTTGATCCCACAACCCGAGATCATGACCTGAGCCAAAATCAAGAATCGAATGCTCAACCAACTGAGCCACCAAGGTGTCCTATGAATATTATTATTAACTAAACTGGTTTACCTAAGAATTTTCACATATGCAAAGACTTAGACTCATTTTACCCATTGAAGAATAATACCTATTGCACATCCCACATGGAATTCTTTCTTAAAGAGTGTTGTACACATCACACTATTCATCTGATCATTCAGCATGTCTTTTAGCCTTCTCTTCAGTGTATATCCATGTTCTGCCTACTTCATTTTTTTGTGATGCTTCCTATGGCTTCCTGTAACTTCTTTTTTTTCATCTTTGCTCACCTCTATAACTGCCCTCCTGCCACCACCACTTTTCTCCACCCAGTGGCCAGGATAATAATTCTAAAATATTAATGACATCATGTCACCCTCCCATTCATACCTCCAATGGGTCATAGAGACTTATACACAGGGGGGAAAAAGTTGCCAGTTGTCATGTTCTTTTCTTCTGCTAATGTTCTCTTGCTTGGTCCTTCATACCCCGCCTCTCAGAGATCTCCTTTAATTTCTATATCATTCATTTTACTGCCTCTTTGCCAATATTAATACCAATGACTTGCCATACGGGCAGGAGACCTTGCTAGAATGCAAATCTCCTGATTTCATCTGGCTACAAAGATAGGTGTGAATTTCAATGTGGTCTTCTTCATTCACAAACTGCATATGCTACACAACTAACATCATGATATATCACAACCACTCCACAGTTCTGTAATTTCAGGTAAGCTCATGGTTAATATTACCTAGTAATGATGTAAGTAACCAAATTGATTAAAAAGTTTTCACACAGTATGACCAAAGCATGACTTTATTTTTATCTCTCACTTCCCCTATAAATTTTGTTTCTAGATGAAAACTTGGTGATATTACCTGGCTTTTCTTGTTTTTCCAGGATAATTGGAAGTTGTACCATCTCTTTAAGTTATACTAACTTCATAAGTTAGAATATCCTGCTCTCAGTAATAATCAAAACCCTGAACTTATTTAAAGTCAAACCTTTTATACTCTCCCAGCCAGTCCCGTGGGGACAGGTCATCTACAATACAAGAGGAAGGCATCCCTTTTCTCTCTCTTTCCCCACTCCTACCCCAGCTGAGTAAATAAAGTTTCAGGCAGGCCCCTCTTGGATGGGTACAGGGAGAGAGATGAGTGAAAAGCAGAGTGTGGAAGTTTCAAAACATGGCCACATACTCTTTGCTGTTCTTCTTATTCAGAGGTAGGTTGTACATGCAGTACCTTCAGAACTTGAAAGACAGATCTTTGTGACTGTCTTGTTCAAGTGTAGCAGAAGTGATGTTTGAAATAACCCCAGTCATTCAAATCTTCCCAATTGAGGGTCCAGATAACATGGAGCAGAAATAAGCCATCCCCACTCTGCCCTGTCTGACTTCCTAACCCACAGAATCCATGAGCATAATAAACTATTGTGTTATGTCACTAAGTTTAGAGTGATTTATTACATATGGAAAGAGGGCAAGAATTTTCTCATACTGAACTTGAACTTGTTACTTAACATATTATTTTTGAAGTCTCTGGGTATAGTCAGTGTTTAGATTTGACTCTTTCCCTCAAGTCATTTTTAGAGGATCCTTTCAGATCCTTTGTAGTGACAACTCATGTGATATGAGAAGAGAGTGGGACAGCACCATCATCTCCAAAGAATTCTCCCTCACAAAAGCCCTTCTCCCCTACTTTTCTCTCTTGTTCCACATTCTGAAATGGGTAAATGGTTCAAGAGTGAAGGGTGCAGGAGTCAGAAAACAGGCTCTGAACATTTCCTTGTAAATTCCACTTGGCGGAAACTATTCACACTCATTTTGCTGGTTAAGTATAGGCACTACTGATCTGTTGAAATCGAGAGTCCCATGTTAATATCCTATTAAAGAGAATACAATTTGTTAATTTTATTTCACTTATGGAATTCAATTGTAACCTTGTATTTATAGGATCATTATTGATCTTCAGGAGTCATTTATACTTGTTCAGTTATATTTGATGCAATTTAATTTTTGCCATAGTTATATTTGACAATTGATGATCTCTGGAGGACTTAGGCAGCATTTCTTGCAAATCTCAAGGGTTTACTCTAGGTCTTGGGCCAAGTACAGAAACAATATTAGTGAAACTACTGCTCTTTCTTTTCTTTACGGTCTGGTCTGCCTAGCAGTGCCATTCAAGATGAGGAGTGTCAAGGTGGGTAGTTTATTAACATGTCAAGTGTCAGGAATCAGGAGCATTCCTATTGTTGTCACTTCTATAATTTGCCTGAGTGGTTGTAAGGAATAGTGCCTGGCCCAGGGCCTGGAACATAACAGGTGCTCGATCCATATTTGTTTAACGGTTATGAGTGAGGGTATTAGAGCATAGGCAGGCAAACTTTTGCTGTCAAGGGTCAGATGGTAAATATTTCAGATTTTGTGGGCCATGTGGTTTTTATTGCAACTCTTCAACTCTGCTGAGGTAGTGTGAAAACAGACGTAGACAACATGTAAATGAATCAGTATGGCTGTGCTCCTATAAAACTTTATTTACAAAAATTGGTGGTAGGCCAGATTTAGTCCATGGACGACAACTCCTGTGTTAGAGTCAGACAGATTGAGGTTTTCAAACCCAGCTCTGGTGAATGCTAGCCATGGAGTTTTAGCAGGTCATTTATTTATCTGTGCATAGGTTTTCTTATCAGGAGATTGAGGGAGAATTATTCTTTCTTTGCTTTTATTATAAGGATCATGTATGATATGTACATGAGGCAGTTAACATAGTATCCAGGACATCCCTAAGCATTCAGGAAAGTGGTTGTTACTATTATAATTGTTCTTGTGATTCCTGAAAATCACTGAAGTACTGGCCATTTCTGTCAAGTAGATTCCCATCATGCCTGCTTTTTTTTTTTAAATAGATTATTTAAAAAAATTTTTTTAAATGTTTCATTTATTTCTGAGAGAGAGAGACAGTGTGAGCAGGGGAGAGTCAGAGAGAGAGGGAGATACAGAAACTGAAACAGGCTCCAGGCTCTGAGCTAGCTGTCAGCACAGAGCCCAACACGTGGCTCGAACCCACGAACCGTGAGATCATGACCTGAGCTGAAGTCAGACATTTAACTGACTGAGCCACCCAGATGCCCTCCATCAAGCCTGCTTTGAGTGGAATATTAGTCTTGCACCAGGGGGAACTGGGAATGCTCAGCTACAGAGACTGCTGGTCTACCTGAATTACCCCTAAACCTAAGTTTTAAGGATGCATCAACCTCTTTAAACCAGAAACCTTTACTCCTTTCGGAATGTTTCTCAAATTCTCTACTCTTCTATCATAGATCAGTGACATAGTTTAGTTCCTCATTACAGAGGCTCCTTGTTGTGTTTTCATGCACTGAACTCTTAATTCTTCAATTGACCCTATACTTATCTACCTAAATTATCTTTTTAAAGGATTCCATGACGTCACTCCAGTCATTAAAAATATTTGGTTGTTCCTAGATGACTATGGAATAAAGTGGATATCTCTTAGACCTGCCATTCAAGATCCTGTGTCTGGTCCTAATCTGTTTTCCCAGGTTCATCTCACATTTTTACACCTGATGTAATGTTTAGTCTAGCTTTACCCGATTACTCACATTTGTTTAATCCTGAAAAAGTATCATGTTTTTTTCTTGCATTTTTATATTTCTTTGCATTCATAAATATATTATGACTAGTTGTGTAGGAATCTCTTTCCAGCTAAACTATGAGGTTCTTGAGGGTGGGGGAATTTTCTTTATCCCTTCAAATTAATGGAAAAACTATTTGGGGCTGTCAAAAAGGTAAAATGGAAAGGTCAATTGCAATAATCTTGGGAGGGTCCTTTTTGAGTGCTACAACTCCTTATAACCTTTTCTTCCACCATCTCATTTTCTGAAGTCAGAGTTGAATTTTAAGTGATAGGATGAAAAAACATAGTATTTTTGTATCCTAGGAAAAAACACTACACATATAGGTTGAGTTACTACATCTAAAAACCTCTTAACTATCCCTCCTAACACTGGTGGCATTTTCATTCCTATTTCCCATGCTATGTACAAATCTAATATAACACTTATCAGACTTCATTGTAATTATTATTAACATAGTTTTTTCTACTAAATTTGGAAATTCTTAAGGGTAGGAATCGTGTCTTACTGTCTTAGTATAATGCCATAGCTAGTCTTCAAAAAATTTTGTTGGATGGATGAATGGATGAGTGAATGATTAAGTCCCTAAGCAACATCCTTTTTAATTAAATCTATTAAAACCACACTGTTTAGTTAATACGTTCACATTTCTTTCTGCTTTTAAGTGTTAAACAAGTGAAAAAAGGAGCTATTTAAGATGACAAACATCTTCAAACATTGCTTTATACTACGAATAGCTTTAAAAAATCCTGGAAACTAAACAAAAAAGCAATTAGGGAAAGCAAATTGACATGAGAGGTGAGTCACTAAAGAAATAATGGGAGAATTATTTTATGTGTGTAGATGTTTAATGCATAAATGTCAGTCACTGTCAATAGCGTACCATTCTGCTCGACTTGGAGCACTTGTGATGTTAAGTATAAGATGTTAGGGAAACAGGAGACAGACAGATGAACTATGGATTTGTTGTTTCAGAATGATGTTCTCAGATAAACCAAATGTGTAACTTTAATTATGATTAGTCCTGTTCACTTCACATTTGACAGAAGTAACACATGCTTCAGAAATGTCAGTTCAAAATCTGCTTGCCTTTTTTCCCGTGTGACATGCTGAATGTTAATATTCTGTGCAATTCAACCCAAAATGTATTATTTTTGGTTGTATATGTTGTTAAAAAATAGAACTTATTTTGTTTTGAGTATATGCTGGTCTTTAGTTTATGTTTTTACTCTAAGAAGTCTGATATTTTAAAGTAAATCATAGACACAAAATGATTAAATTGTCATCATCAGTTGAAGGATTTTAAATGCTCATTGTATTTCTTTTTAGCATAGAAATATCAATACATATGATTTTATAAGATTTATGGTAATAAATGGTTATATAATAAAATATAATGGTTTTATAAGATCTTAAACAAGTTGAAAAAAAGTATTTAGCTACACTGTGTTCATTGCTGAATATTGTTCTTCAAGTTTAGAAAGTTAGACTTTCTAAATCAGATATTTGTAGCAGTTCTTAAATCTTTGGGAGTTCTATACCATGTATTCTAGGCAATATAAAGCTTTTTTTTAAGAATTAAAAAAATACACATGGCATTTGGATCTCAAATGGTGCTCACTAGCAACAAAAGCAAAACAAGAACAATGACCCTCCC
>NW_027529174.1:866286-893869 GCF_008692635.1 Crocuta crocuta | reverse complement strand
CCCCCCCCCCGCCCCCCCCCGGCCCCCCCCCCCCCCCCCCCAAAATAAAGGAATAATTCGTTGATGAGCATACTGGAGAGATTTCAATAAAACATTCTTTGTAAGGACCAACCAATATGTTTATTAATATAGATAAACAAAGCAGAAACCCACAAACAATTTAAATGGAAACGGCCTGAATTAAGTGCCCTGCTGAATTGCCTGCCATTGCCTCATGACTGTGTGAGGTTGTTAGGATTCGGAGCCAATGGCCAAGAAAGAATTCTTGAGACCTCTTCTGTGCAAAAAGGTGGTTTTATTAAAGCACAGGGGCAGGACTTGGGGAGAAAGAGCTACACTGGGATTTTGAGGAGTGACTGATTACATACTTGTGAATTGGGGGAGATAAAGGCAAGGGGAAGTTTCCATAGGACTTTTATGTGCTAAAGAAGACTCACAGGATCCTGGAAGCTTAGCTATACTGTCAAGTTAAGGTTGTTTTTGCCTCTAGCAAAGCATGAACATTAAGACAGTTGGGAGTTCCTGGGGGAATGTTACACTCTCACTGTCTCAAGTATTTGCCAATGGGCTGCAGGTTACAAGGAAATTTAATTTTATCTACATTTCTTTCTGCTTTTGTTTCCCACATCAACACTATTAATTCTCTCAAAAAACTGAGGAGAAACCTTGTTCTCCTTGCTCCCTCAGGTAGATTCGTGGAGGTGGCTGTCATCAAGAACAAGGAATTGAAATTCCAAGTCAAGGGTTGAGGTTGGCCTATTTAGACTGAGAGAGAAGAAAATGCTGTTGGAACTCCCCCTAGCAGAGATTGTTAATGCTTACATGGTGCTTTCTTTATCAAAGCACCATACAAGCATTTACTCTTTGATCCTTACCCTCTCTTAACAAGTGATTATAATTTCTCATTTTAAGAATTGTAAGGAACTAAAGTATAGATACAAAACTATTTTTCAAAGCTTCTTAAGGAGTCATTGTAAACAATAAAACTATAGGCCAGGAACCTTGAACTTTCGAGTATTAGCCTCAGGCATTTGCTCTTTAAAAATCTTCATAAAAACAGCAAAAGCAACCTATTCTCTCAATTAAATGACAAGTTTTTCTCACATTGTCTCAAATTCATTTTTGTAAGAGAGGTAGCTGTAAAAATGTTTGGCACGATGTATTGAAGAAATAGTGATGTTTAGCTGTTCATAGGAGCTGTATATAAATTATAGCTGAACTTGAAAAAACATCATAAACTTTAAGGTTGGCTAAGGACAAAGTTGTGAGAAGTGTAATTTTCTTCAATGCCTTCCCATGGTCTCCCTCCATGTCCTTTCTATCCTCTCTTGTTTAGTAATCCTCTCCCTATGCTGGGGCCCATATCTCTACTCTCTCTCTACTCTAGTGAATCTTTTTTTTTTTTAATATTTTTATTTATTTCTAGGAGAGAGAGAGAGACAGCGTGAGCAGGGGAGGGTCAGAGAAAGAGGGAGATACAGACTCTGAAACAGGCTCCAGGCTCTGAGCTGGCAGCACAGAGCCCGACGCGGGACTCGAACCCACGAACCGTGAGATCATGACCTAAGCGAAAGTCGGACGCTTAACCGACTAAGCCACCCAGTGCCCCTCTACTCTAGTGAATCTTAACCTTATGTTACCTTAGGTTCCCATTAGTTCTGAACCATTAGTTCCTATGCTAAATGGTGTTCCGCTGTGTTTAGAACTTTGGATCATGGGCCAGACAGATCAAAGCCTTAAAACGATCTGCCCCTTATAAGATAGGTGATCTTTAACTTCCTTCTTTGTCCTCTCTAAACCTCAGTTTCCTCATCTGTCACCTGGGGATAATAATAGCCTTTACCCCAGATCATGCATGTGAAAGACTTAGCCCATATGCTTGGAAAATTTTTGGTACAAAATAAATTCTAATTATTTTGTTGTGTCCTCTTTCTTTTCCTTTCTTCTTTTTCTTTTTCTTTTCTTTTTTTTTTCCTTTTGCTATCTTCTCAGATTCCCACAACTTTCTCTGGTAATGCTAGCTGTGAATGAAGATTTAATGCAGATATCTAAAACTATCTTCAATTAAAAAGAAAAAACTTCATAACTGCATAGGACTTAACCCACTAGTTCTTCTTGAGCCTCAAGTGCAGAGGTTTGATTTAATTATAATATTTAATTCATTACACATACAGGCCCTTCCTGTTACTTGTTTAGTCTTTTAATATTTCCATTTCCCATACTCTTGCAATAACCACTCTAATGGATTTAATATGTATTCTTTCATCTGAATTCTTGTAGATTATATATTTTTTATTTGGACATATTTTAATTTATGTAAATGGTATACCATGTACTAAATTTCATTCACTTTCATACCTTTTTCACAGGATGTTTTTAAGATCCAGGTAAGTTGTTAATCAGCTTTCTAGTTCCTCATCTTTGACTGCTTATATAGTACTCAGAGGTGGACATCAGTCCAAACCTTTTCAAAGGTTTTCACCAAAAAAACTCCTGAGGGTTGAGGGAGTGAATTTACAGTCTCACAGCATCTCAAAGTGGAGCCCAAAGCTTTAGGGTCAAGCCCCACATTTCTTTAAAATAATTTGATTTATCATTTAAAAAGAAATCATATGGACTTTGCATTCTATTTCATAATATATCTTTGTCTGTTTACTCTAAAAATAACATTTTAGATTACAGTTAAATTGTTGTAACTTTTACTTTCACTACATCAATGAAATTGATATGCCAGGAAAATGTATCTTTTTTTTCCCCTGTGAGTTTCCATACTTTCCATATACTGGCTATGTATTCCAAACTTGAGAAGCATGGTCTTAATATAAAATAAGCAGTTTCGAGAAGTGGAATTTCAGGGAAAATTTTGCTTAAGTGACAGAGAGTAATACTTAAATCCTTCTTATTAGGAAAGGCAGCCCTGATAAATATACTTAGCCCTGAAAACTTGAAGTATGTCATTTCCCAGAGTAAACTGCTGAAACTATTGGCCTCTGCTGTGACTCAACCATAATATTATAGGATAACTAATCATGTTCCTAAAGGAACACTCTTTGACAGAAGCCAAACCTTTAGGAGATTTGTTACGAGGTGCCTATAGAGTAGTACCAAGAGAAGTCTTATTGGGGAATTTGGCAAACTTCCTCTCCATTTCCATTAACAGTTCCCCAAGCCACCCCAAATAAACATATAATCTGACTAATAACTTCAGATACCACTCTTTCCAACTAGATGGCTTCCGGCAACTATTTCCTTGTCAGATACTCTAGAGCCACCACTGCATTTCTGCTTTTGTACCTTTGCTAATGTTGTCTTAAGCTTTCCCTTTCTCTTTTTTACTGTTCATTCTCTGTGGTTCAGGTCAAGCCTTACCCATTCTCTTGTACTTTCCTGGATTTTATTCATCTTTCTGTTTCTCTGAACTTCCTTGTTACTTAAAGTCTCCTCAATTTAGTCCTTTTCATTTATTATTGTTTCATGTTATTTATCTTAACTGTAAGTTTTCTGAATCTCCTTTGGCATCTAGCACAGAAATGGATATATAGTAGATCTTCAGTAAGTCCTTATTGTTTGATGAATTGCCTTGCCTTAGAGTGTTCAGTTGAATTTTAATTGGATATACTCTAAGCCCTGGCACTTAAAGTGTGGACCAAGGACCAAAATCCTGGACATCACTGGGGAACTTCTTAGGAATGTACAAACTGGGTCCCACTCTAGCCTCACTGAGTCAGAATCTGGATTTTAAGGAGATCTCCTGGGTGATTTATATGCACATTAAAATTGATACATTCCTGGAGTTCTTCTAGGCCCTAAGTATCATTAAATGTTATCAAAATCTTAGGGAATTTGAAAGAAGATGGAGGTTCAGAATATCTTTTTAAAGCTCAGTATCTAGGCTATACCCTTGAACCAGATCTGGGCAACCCCCTGTTTTTCTACTGAGCTAAGAATGGTTTTCATAATATCAAAAGAAAAAAAAAATCAAAAGAATATTACATTACACATGAGTATTATATAAAAATCAAATTTTAGTGTCCATGAATGAAGTTTTATTAGAAGAAAGTCACACATCTTTGTTTATATAATGTCTATGGCTGCTTTCATGTTCAAAGAACTGAGTTGAGTAGTTGGAAAGAGACATTACGGCCTGCAGAGCTAAAACTCTCTACTCTCTAGTCCTTTTCAAAAAAAGTTTGCTAGCTTCTGATCTAGATTCATGATGCTTGTTATATAGAATGAGCTCCAGATAGATTCTAGTGGAAAAGCAACCATAAACTTTACATATATTTACAACGTAGAGGGAGGGACACAATTGCATTTTAAAATTATGTGCTTTGAACAAATTATTTGGCAATGTTGCAGGAGTATTATTTTGTGAGATATGGGCTTTCTTTTCTAGATAGTCAAGGAAGTAAGAAAAATAGAAGTGCTTGAAAATACCCTGTATGTCATTGTCATTTGGAACTCAATAAGCTATTACAGTTTTGTCAGGTCCAGTCTCCAAGGAGGTGAATGAAAATATATATCTTGGGCAATCTGACCCCTATCAACATCATGTGTTGTGGTTACTCTGACGTTTGAAGAGGAGCAATTCTACTCTGTCAACTTGGTGACTCAAAGTTTCTGGTAAAGGTCACTCACTCCTTTACCTTTAGCTCCTGGGTATCAGATTAAAATTAAAGTGAGGAGGTATGGAGAAGGTGTCCTACATCTTCTGTCAAATTACTTTAATCCTCATTAAGTTGTGCTGCTAATTCAGCGTCTTCTAAGGGCTTCTGACACTATGAGAAAAGTCACCCTATGACTTTAAAGGGCTTAAAGGATGTGAGGCTTTTTGGTTTGAGTCAATTCTTCCTTGATACATCCTGGAGCTTAGAGGGCGATTGTACCTTTTCTAGCTGCCTATAGGATCACTGTATGTCTTTGTATTTTAGGAATACAGAATGGCAGCCAAGTTGATTGACTGAATAAAACATAAGGCGGGAGAAATCCAAAGGCTGCCTGAAGTACTTGTGTTCTGATATCCTTCACGTGTAAGATTTGTTAGAGCAGACGAGTGATACTGTAAGAGTAAATGTAATGTAAAAGGTAATAGATTGCCAGACATTTCACCTTCAAAGTTAGTAAACAAAACCCCACCAGCAAGAAATAATTGCTGAGTTTTAAGCTCCTGCTTAAAAATACTCATTTTGAAAAGGTGTATTGTTTAGCTCACAGCTTGCTGGATGATAATCAGAAACACGTGGGTTATGCTCTTCTCACTAGTAATATACTTTGCAAGCCACTCTATTTCTTGGTAATTCAGATTTTTTGCTGAAGAAAAAAAGACTGAATACCTGACTTTAAAAGAAAACACAATTCTATGATGCTAAACAACCACCACAACAGTGTTGGGGTCATTTTAGATGAAGAGTTTGAAATTTACTTAGTCATAGAAACAGAAAGAAAATAAACAGAAAATTAAAAATGGAAACCTTCAATTATTTCACTTTTATTTCCTTGCTTTTTGGAGGGGAAGAATTAGAGTGAGTAAAGAAAGGGAGGATTGACAGGGGATATAATACTAAGCTTGAAGCATATTGGGAAATATAACCCTGGTTTCCCCAGGATTCACCAACCTGAGGCTGGAGATGGGGCCATAATTATAACAATGATCAGGCAGAACTTATCATTTCTTGCCCTGGCATTTATTACAGAGGCTCCAGGCAAAGCCAAAGTCTTCAGCCTGGCATCACTGCTCTCTTGTCCAGCTCTGCTGCTTTTTTGCTAGACCAAGGGTCTCAGAGAGTGCTGTCACTACCTGGGCAGGCACTGTCACGAATGTGCTATGGCCCTAAAGGGCCCAAATTGTGCTGGATCCTTGGTGACTTGGGAAGGAATGTCTCTCATCTCTTTGTTAGACTGTTTCAGAATTCTCAGCATGTTGTTCTTGTTCATCAGTATTTTGCAGTATGAAAGACCCTTGCAATTTTTACTTATGTATTTTTTCTGTCTCTAGTCTAGAACACAAACATGTCTCTGGGTCCAGAACACAGATAGGTGTCATTGATAGCTACAGTGAATCAACATTCCCATCCCTGATTATGTTACCAAATCAGTTCACTGTGCCTTCCTCTTTGTCCTGTTGGAAAAAATGACTGATCATTCACAAGTTTTTCAGCTTCCATGGAGGTTGACTTGATAAACCTCCTTTATCAGGTCACAATGCCTGTTTATCCCAGATTCATCATAGCCTCATCAATGCGGCTTTTAGTTCCCGTACAAATATATCTTGATTGGTCCCCTCTTCTGGTCCACTGGACTTGGCCAGATGTATCTGATTCTCAGCGGTGGACAAAACCTAAGCTCAAGCTAGGTGGTTTGTACGGGCCAGAGAATTTCCTACTCTTTTTGCATGCCATTTTTCAGTGGAGAGCAGGATGAGTGTTTCCTCCCTTTCCCTAGGAAACATGGGGAGCTTCAGATAATATATTAAGTTGAGGCAGACTGTAGATAATCTATTTGAAGTGGTGGCAAGGAGGGCTGTCTTGCTTATTGAGTACCAGCTATGCCAACTATGTGTCAGGAACTGTGCTGTTTGTTCCTAGTTTCATTCTCACAGCAATCTGCTTTGTTTTTACAGTTTATGTTAGGAAACCAAGACCAAAACCAAACCAATCCAAAACAAGCAAACAGAAATTGCAGAGTTTGAGAGTTTCAGTAACTAGCCAAAGTTTATATAATTAGAAAAACAGAAGGCATTTCAAACCCTGATCGATGAGCCTACAGAGCCCACCAATGGTTTTTTCACTCTAATATACTGAAAATATGTATATACCCTTCCTATTCCTTTTGGAAATTTATTAGACTTCTCTCTGTATTTGGACTCCCTTTACACATTTTTCTCATTGGATTATTTTAAGTGACATACTCATGTTTATTCTTTTTACCAGGAACTTTCCACAATTATCTTTTTCGGGAAGACTTGTTGCAGTAATATACTGTAACTGTATATATAGCACAATAGAGAAGGAGCCTCTATTAAACAAGTCTAAACAATACTATCATGCTCAACACCTTGTAGCTGACAGAAATTAGCTACTCATATTACTGGAAGGGTAGACCTGGACATCTGCCATTTTCATTAGCAAGAGATGCTTCTGCCCAGTGATAAATGGGTTCCAGTTGTCGTACAGCATTCAGGCATCTACCATGCTCAGCCAGGAGACCATCAACCCCTTTATCAAACTGAGAAGTAAAAGCTAAGAAATGCCAAAAGAGAACCACAGGGTGTGCAATTTGGTTCATTGTATTCTAAGTCTGTGGACCAGTAGGCTCATGTCATAAATATGTTCCTGACAGCGCTCTGCCTGGAACTTCAATTGTAGAGACAATCGGTACGTCTCCAGCACAACTGCTTTGTGTAATCCTGTATTGTTCTATATGTTGTAACAAAGAAAATAAGTAATTATGCCCTTTTGTGCTAAGTGTTTTAGCTGAAATTTGGCCGATGTTTTTGAAATTTAATTGTGTCAGTGTTAATATATTTTTGGTAAATAATACTATAGAGCTAGGGAGACTCTTACCACTAGAATGGATGAATCTTCTTTGTAACTGCGAGTATTTAAATGCATGTGTGATCAGTTTTAAGATATTAAACTTTTTCATATAATCTACTTTTTTCATATAATTAGTTTTTTCATATAATTTATCAGGATCAAATGTATGAATGTGATCGGTAAGAAAATTTCAGCATGGTGCATCTCTATCCCTAAAAATTTTTATTGATATGCATAAGTAGTGAAATACATAATTATTTATGGAAGAGTTTTTACTTGCTCTGCTTAAATCTAAATAGTTAAGAATTAAGGTAAGTAAGGTGGGTAACATTAGTGGTGATTATACATGAATACATATGTAGTTAAATATGACAGGAGTTTTTTTGTTATTCCTTTAATATACAGTATAAAATACTTTTTGTAATTCTTGATGTCAGATATGGAAAATCTTGGTAATTATTTGATAATGTCTTTTATTTTTGTTATGGGAGTGAAACTTACATTTTTTTATTTGTGGAAATTCACATAAAATTATAATTTCTCAACAGTTCATTTCACCTGGAAGAATTTTGTTGTGTGCCTCTAAAATGATGACCTATTTCAGAGTTATCCATGGACAGAGTCTCAAAGTATACTGAACATAAACTATCTTAAACTATGTCTTTGAAATTTTGCAATCTCTAGTTTATACACAAAAATTGTTAATGAAGCAATGTACAGTTTCATGGTAACAGATAAAACTCCATCATGAAAGGTGGTAGTACCCTCCCCCGAACCTTACAGACTTACTTTGTTCCTAGCAAACTATGCCAGAGCTTTAGAACTCCTATGACTCTTGGAAGAACCTCTAACTTAGGATTCTTGGAGCCCTGTTTTTTGTCTTTCCTGTGAATTACTGAGTCAATTAGCGGTGAGAAGTCTTGTATTTAGTGGCAATATGTGCTGAATGGCTTTATAAACGGAAACTAATAAACCTGATATGATAAAAAGTATTAGGAAAACAAAACAAAACAAAACTCCATCATGTAACAAGGCAATTCTGCATGTGCTTTTTTGTTAATGAAAAGATACTTTATATCTGATGCTCCTATTGTTCAATTCATAAAGTAATTCAGTTACTAGTATTAGAATTTTATATTTTTGATGTACAGTCAAGAAATACTAAATATTCTTCCGTTCTCAATAAGAATGTAGTTCAATTTCATTTTACTTTTTTAAAAAAGTTTATTTATTTTGAGAGAGAGTACACAAGCATGGAAGGGGTAGAGAGAGAAGGACAGAGAGAGAATCCCAAGCAGGCTCTGTGCTATTGGCACAGAGCCTGATGTGGGGCTGGAAGTCATGCACCATGAGATCCTCACCTGAGCCGAAATTAAGAGTCTAATGTTTAACCAACTGAATCACACAGGCGCCCCTTAATTTCCAAAAATAAGAGTGTTAGGGAAACTTAGCTAATAATCAGGGATTGCAAACCCAAATGAATTCCAGAACCAGGCAGGTAAACCAATTGTAGAAAACCATTGAGTTTTGCAATAGCAGGGAGTGATGAAGTCGATAGAGAACGGGAGAATGGGTCTCTTATAAAGGTGTTAAAACCAAAAATACTGCTTCGCTAAGCAAAATCTGATCATGAGATATGTACTCAAGGAGTCTAGTTTGCACCACTGAAGAGGTTCAGTGAATTGTAATGTAGCTGATTAGTGACAGAGGAGAAGGATGTCCTCTGCTCATTCATTGATTCATTCAATTTTCTTTTTAATGCTTATTTATTACATACCCACTCTAAACAGAACAGCCAAGGAGTATTGAACTTCAGTCCTATAGAAGTGGCCCTGTTCCGAGGAACTCTTATCTCCTGATTCAGATGGTACAGGATTAATTCTACTAATCCATTTTCTGATAGTTTTTGGAATTAATTTTTAGAGGTTTTGTATAACTCTATTCATGTTCCACAGATTCATAAAATGGATATCTTAGTAATATAAGTTAAAGAAAGAAGTCCAATATATGTGTTAACTTTACCAAAAACCAAGTAAACATGGTAATGACTATGTATACAATTTTGTAGGTTGACAAAGCATCTGTTGGCAATGGAGAGGCAGCAAAGAAAAATGTGTTTTCAATTCATACACACACACATAAAATAAAATGCTCCTAATAAAATAACTTAAAAGACAGCTCAATCTTCTCTTGCAGTACTTCTCTTTCAGCACTCAGATAATCAGACTTGTGAAATAAATTTTTTGGAGATCAGACCATGTGGATTAAATTGGTTCTAAACTTGAACATTGGAGAGCAACATCAGACGCAGAAAGCTAAAATGCCTTTAGTAACAGGCACTAAATAAAAATATGTGTGTTGTGGCTGAGTATAACATAATAGGGAATGTTGGGGCTTGGGAGCTTGGCAAACAATGGAGTCTAAGAATTGCTTAAAAGCATCAGTATTCTTTTTTAAAAAAGTAAGTTTTCTGCTAGTTAAAACAATACGCTGATCTGAGACTGGTTACATTGTTAAACCTAATTCTCTCATCCTTCTTTCTAAAGCATCAATCTTTAAAAAGTGGTTATGACTTTTAAAAAAATTACTATTATTTTCTGGTTTGAGATGGAAACCATTAATTAAAGGAGCACTTGTACTCGAGAACGGCAGTATTTGACACCAAATCCATAACAAGTTTCACCAGAACAAGGTTTTCTTCCTACTGGGAATGACTTATTCCATTAAAATCTATCTCACACTTTCAATTACCTGGGAAAAAGAAAAGAGAAGATAATCTGTTACACCTAAAAAATGAAAATTGACACAAAGAAGAACAATCACAAGGACTGAGCTTGCTTTTATATTTATGAGAAATAAGTATTTTCTATTAAGGAAGTGAGGGTTTCATGTCCCCACTTCAAGTGCCCACAGTCTTTTTAAAATCAGAGAAAACTATGCCTTCTCAACCTGGCATCAAGGACTTTGGATTTGGAAGTGTGTTATTTTAAAACCATGTTGCTTATATGACTCAGGAAATATATGACAAAAAAATCACTCATGCTACTAATCCCTTTAAGAAATAATATAAAAATCTCTTCCTGAATCATTAAATGAATACATTTATTCTAAAGAAAATTAGACTATCTCTTTGCTATAAATTTAAATTTCCTTAGAAAATATAAAGATCAAAACATTTTAGTTTCTAAAGCATGCATTAATGACCACTATGGTTATCAAAAAAGATTTTAGATCACTGTGTTCATGCCCTTGACAACTTATAAAGGACCACTTTTTATGATGTGGTTCTCCCAGGAATCTGGGATACAATCAGTAATTGATTTTGCTGAGAGATCTAATTGTTTGATAAAAGCATTATTTCATCCTTTAGAATAGTAACCTTGGGAGAAGAGGTCTTGACCCTTCTTTTACAGACCTGAAGAGATATGTCACTAGATTGAATGGTATTGCTTGGTTGACTGTTTTGAATTAATTGACTGGTCAATTCAGCCAAATAGCCAATTTATTTTTTATTTTTTTTCTTTTCCATTGAGTTGATTTTTGCCTGAGCAGACTGAAGAAGTAGGCCAGAGCCAGAATTTACATTTTGCTCAGGTGGAAGCAAATTGCTGAAGGCTTTATAGGCTCTTGATCAGAATTTTTTTCTTAAAGGCATATTTTTAAGGGTGTGAAAAATTCCTTAAAAACCATTCTTAATTTAGCATATCCTAAAGTGAACTTCTTTTCACTTTTAAATCTCAAATTTGCTTCTTACACAATCTTTACCATCCATGCCTTCCTTGGTGGAAATGAGCTATGATTCTCTTGTTCTGCTCAAAAGTACTCATTGGCTCCCCACTGCTTATGAATCAAAGTAATTTAGGCTACCTGAAATCTGGTGGTAATTTTGCTTATCCACTAAAAAGAAAGAAGACAATGTTTCTTCCACAGCAACCTGTTTAGACTGCTTACTCATCTCTGGGGTGCTTGGGTGGCTCAGTCGTTTAAGTGTTTGACTCAGGTCATGATCTCACTGTTTGTGGGTTCAAGCCCTGCATCAGGCTTTGGGCTGACAGTGCAGAGCCTGGAGCCTGCTTCAGATTCAGTGTCTCCCTGTTTCTGCCCCTCCCCATCTTGCACTTTCTCTCTTTCTCAAAAAATGAATAAACATTAAAAAAAATTTAGACTACTAGCTCTCCTCTGAAATTATCCTATCTCTGTGTATTTGCCTACCTGGTTCAGCTGATGCAAATGCAGGTCTTCTATGAACCATCCTGATGGTTAACTCAGTACCCACTCTTGTTTTGTGTTTATAGAGCATCTCCAGGCCACTTTTGGGGAGAACCTCTTTTCCTTTTTCTTTTTTCTTCTGTCCTTTTCCTCACTTTACCCCCAGCCACAAGGGCATACCATAGCCCAGTTTTTCAGGCAGGGATTTAGGATTTCTGCGTGTGTTTAAAACTCTTTGGGTTCAGAAGGAAACTAACCTTGCACTCATGTCACTATTTCTTCCCTGCAGGACTGACTATACTTTTTCTGCATTGTTCAGAACCCTGCGGGCATGTGTCAAGAGTTAAGTACTCACATTATTAGTAATGCTAAAGGACTGCAGAGATGGAAATTCTCAGCTGCAAATTGTACAAGTTCTCAGGGATACTGGCCTTAAAATAAATTGAGATGCAATTATCATCACTGCTAAGATAATAAATCTATAGTGGTCATTACCTTGGACATGAATGAACTAATTTCTCTGAATTGTTTATGCCTCTGGGACACAGTCTGGAGAACAGAGGAATATTGGACATCTGCAGGGAGTGGAAGCATGTACACCAGTTAGAAAAAAAACAAAAATGATTCTGTTTGCTTTACTGCATCACGTGGATTTGATTCGATGTTAAACATTAACATTTAATCCACAAATGTTCAGCAGCCTTTGTGTTCAGCTGCCTTTTTCATTGTTGTTGCTTCTCAAAGGAGAAAATATTAGACTCTACGCAATGCACAATAATTTGACTTACACCCAAGGCTTAATGTTACCTGTTGAGTATATCCCTAAAACTCCTTACCTGACAACTGGAAATACCTCTGTTACCTTAGTGATACACTGTTAATCCTGTCTGCTTCAAGCAACTAGACTAGATTGAAGATGGAATTCTCTGTAAGATTTTGGGTCTTAGACTTGATCTCAGGATAATTAATCATCTGAATTGAAATCAGTTATTAATTAATAGGAGACTGTATAGAAGAACATGATATTTTTAGTGTCTAATAAAAAGTATCTACCCTATTCATTGGGGTTAACTTGGTGATCCAGGAAAATTAGCTACTACTGAAATAACTTAATGTAGGCAGAAATTTTGATTACTGTAGATGCCGTCACCTTTGAAGCAGTAGAAAATTGAGCCTTTGAACATTTGCTTATATTAGGCCTACACTAAAAGGGTAAATGAATTGTATTGGGTTGATAGGATTTTTGTGTGACTTTGGAGAGAGCATTTTTCCAATTATCCATCACTTCCAGTCTACCAGCCTTAGAATGTTTTAAGAATCTATTAGAGGATTTGGATATTCTGGGTTTGGGTTAGACTGGACTTGGCCTGGTGTTCTGGGGAACATTTTTATGTTTTCAGCTTGGTTTCAACTTATCCCATATGTGTATCATTGTAGCCGAAAATTATCTAAGAAATTTAATCCTGCAATCATGAGGAAGTGAAAGGGGTTATGAAATTTAAAATTATCAGGCCATACACAATTTTAAGGAGTCACACTCTAAATTTTAAAAATCACAAATCAGTATTTTGTTTTTTTTTTTAACTTGTTGCATAGAATCAAAAGGTTGTTACTTGAGAAAATGTGAGCCTTCTCTGACAAACTGTTTATATTAAACTCTTTTTTAGTCCTCAATAGCTATTGTGTGTTGAGGGGTCCTGTCTTGTCAGTGGGTTGATGTCAGAGGAACACCTTATGATATTTAGGGCAGCTTAAGTTGCTTAGAAGGAAACAGTTCTTGTTCACTTAGAAACAGCTTATAAAATTAGATATAAAAGAAAAATGCACTGAGAATTATAACACATTATAGTAATATGAAGTAATGACATTTGATGATTTTCTTACAGTGCTTCTTCCATAGTTCATATTGCCTTGGCACAAAAACAATCTATATTCATGATGAACATAAGCCTGGGAAATTCTTATTTGCATAAAACATGGTACAGACCAAGAATTCATGATTCAAAGTGTCAAAAACTGTAAATAAAAACAATCACAGAACTGTGGCAAATTCGCTAGTCATATTTCTACATACACAACAATAATCTTCTGTGCATTAGAAGGGCTTCCAGTTTCTTCTGAGGTATGACAGTAACATGCTGGCACCATTTTCTCACCTTCCACTCACACCTCCACACTTACCAGTCTTGCTCATGGCCCTGCAATTCTATTGAAATTGCTCTTGTTTTAGCTCCCAAAGAGCTCTTCTTGCTCATTCCAGAGGATGTTTGACTTTTCTGCAACATTTTACAACAAAGCCTCATCTTGAACCTTTTTATTCCCCTGACTTCACAACAATGTACCCTCTTTGTAGTCTTTTGGTGGGCCTCCTATCTCTTTGGTTATGCTTTTTCAGGCTCCATCAAGGCAACTTTTACTTTGCCCATGGTCATTAATGTTACACCCCAAAGGTTTGGCCTTAAAGAAGTTTGGCCTTCTATTCCCTCTGTACATGTTTTCCTTAAATGATCTCTATCTCCTCTCATGACATCATTACTATACATATGCTGATGGATCCCAAAACTGACCTCCCTCCTGATATCAGACTTAGATGTCTGTAATAAGCATCTAAGGGGGGGAGGTTATCTAGTGAGCACCCATTTTTTTAAGGAATGGTCCTTCCTTTCTATATGTTGAAGTTGTGTTATTGTGGGACCCTTCCCTGTAACACATTTTGTCCAGGGATGGGTGTTTGATTCAAGCTTGGCCAATAAATTTGTGTCCTGAGATATCTTGGTTTGAGACTTGGGAAAAGGGCAACCTCTCTTTGAGATCTTGTACAGGTCATATGCATCAGTGTCATGTAAGGTCCCTTCAATTCTGATTGATTGTTAAATACATTTTTTAATGCTTTAGTATTTGTTTATTTGTGTGTGTGTGAGAGAGAGACAGAGCACAAGCAGGGGAAGGGGCAGAGAGAGAGAAGAAGGCATAGAATCTGAAACAGGCTCCAGGCTCTAAGCTGTCAGCACAGAGCCTGATGCAGGGCCTGAACCCACGAACTGTGAGATCATGACCTGAGCCAAAGTCAGACGCCCAACTGACTAAGCCACCTGGGTGCCCCGATTGTTAAACATTTAAAACATAACCTCTACTTGCAAGGTACAAGGCCTCGGAGTTGCAGGCCACCATTTGTACTCTTACATAGACCATATAAACAGAGAAGGCCAGTCTGTAAATCAGAGATGGTAAAATTTATTTTATGTCAATTATATCTCAATAATAATTGTTTAGAAATATTTTTAAAAAAGTGAAAGACAGGAAGGAAAAAGCTGAAAGATGATGACAATGTCATGAGGTCATTAGGTCTCTGAATCTTCTGGTTACTTGAGGTACAGTTACACCCATATCCCAGTACATTTATAATAAGTTCTGCTTTTTGTTAAAGCTAGTTTGGTTGAAATCTGTTACTTTTAACAGCAACAACAAAAAGGTCCTCGTTAATGAAACACACTGCTGCCTACTGGACATTTCTGCTTCTACGTTGTTTTCCTCTAATTCTCTGTCACCCCCCACAGCACCCTCAGCTCCAAGCCTGCTTCTCTTTCTATAGCTCAGTAAATGCTATTACTTCTTCAAACCACTGAGCTGGTTTTGACTCCTCCTATAATACCATGTCCTCCCATCCAATCAGGTAAGTTCCATTATTTATCTGTTCATTTATTTCTGTTGCCTTTGTACCACATTAGACCCTCCTATAACTTTTTTATTTGATCACCTCATCTCCTTGTTCTAGCCCTGTCATTTTCCAGTGAACTTTTATTTCAGAACAATGTCCTTCTTTGGCTTTACAATAAGGCCTGATATCTTTAGCTTTATATTCAGAACTCTTCATTATCAAGTTTATGGCTGCCTCTCCAGCTTTATCTCCTGTTACTTTATCTTTGTTCATCTTGTTCATATGGTTCAGTATGCATGAATCACACTAAAATGCACAGTCTCTCACTCTCTTTCCTCTGTCCATATCAGAGCACGCTGAACTGTAATTACCTTCTTACCATTGGCCTGTAAGTTCACTGAAGGCAGGGATAATGTTCTGCATTATTGTTGGATCTAAACACACCGTCTGTCTCATGATAGGCATTCTGTAAATATTGATTGAACATTTGTTAAAAGAGTACGTTGTTGCTGGATAAGAGTACAGAAGCAAATATTTGAACTTATAAGTCAAGGACAGAGTTCATATACATGAACTGAATGTTGGGAGAAAAGCAAGACTGTAAGTCTGGGTTCAGTGTTTCATGAGTTATCACTTAGTAATCTTAATAATCTTGAACGTGGAGCTCTTCACGCACTAATTCATGTTCATCTCTCAGGACAGGCATTGATTCTTTGACATGTAGCTAGTCAGGTAGAATAGATTTTACTGTCTACAGTTGGTGGCATTTTTCTCTGTTCCTTCAGTTTTTAGTTCCTTGACAGTTTTTAGATACTGCTGCTTTGATTTTTCCCGGACACTGCAGTATGAGGACTATTCGAATATTAATGGCTACAGCTGTGCACATCCTAGAAAAATTAACTACCTAATTGCATTAATATGAGCCTCTTGAGGCTCAGTGCTGGGTTCATATTGAAGTGATTGGATGGCCTGCATGATAATATAAATGTGGTAGGTCATTAGAGATTTACTCTTGTGCTTGATTTCAAACCACTTGGGCTTAAAAATAGGAGGGTGCACAGAAATGTTTGAAAGCAGATGGTTGGAAGTGTAGAGAATATCAACTCTTGATAAGGCTCATAAGTCTTTGGTTATACGAGTTGCACAGAATGAATAATAAATTTGTAACTGAGATATGAGCTGGGGGTCACCTTGCCCCTTAGGATTTAAGTAAGACCAGCTCATCTCTCATTCTTTATAATTTGGAAAGTCCATTGCTTTTTCTAAGATTCCTGTCAATTCCCAAAAGGCTTATGGTTTGATTGTCATCTGACTCCAATGTCCTGCTGCTACTGACTTCTTGACATTGGCACTGTCTTACAGTTGTTTACAGTTGTTCCTTTGGCTCTGACCTGCCATTATTGCCACTAGCCCCAGTAGATGCATGGCCTCTTGTTGATCCCTTAACAGGGCAACCATGGACCCCAGATAGTTGTACATAGCAGAATTAAGTGATTGAAAGTGTATTATTGGACATTAGAATCCCATTATCAGTCGTTCTTGCTCTTAATTCACTGTGGGGCTTTCTCAATGGCCACACTACCTACTGAGGGTCTCACTTCTACCATTTTGTGATGCTTCTCTCACCCCCTTCTTCTGGACTGCCTCCGGGCATTTGGAACTCTCACTCAATTGGGCAACACAGTCCAGCTCCTTCCAGTCTGTCTTCTCCAAAACTACCTCCTTTGCATTTCTGAGACCTACCTAGATAGTCAGCCATAAGAAACAGAAACAGACTCATTTAGAAACACAGAGGGTATCCTGCCATTTCATTTTTCCTTTTTCAGGATTCATCTGTGTTAGAACGCTTGTGGTTTGAAATCATCCTTTTTTCTTAATCTTATGTAGCACATTTATTCTGCAGTGGGCCTAGAGAAAGGAGTTTCTAGGTTGTCAGCTGAGAAGTGGAAACTCTTTAAATACTAGACGTCTCAAAAAGTAGTCTATCTCAGTTCTTTTTTCTTAAAGGTTTATTTATTTATTTGAAAGAGAGAGAGAGACAGACAGACAGAGACAGAGAGAGGGAACATGAGCAGGGGAAGGACAGAAAGAGAGAGGGAGAGAATCCTAAGCAGACTCAACACCATCATTGCAGACCCTGATGAAGAGCTCGAACTCACAAACCATGGGATCATAACCTGAGCTGAAAAAAGAGTCAGTCACTTGACTGACTGAGCCACCCAGATTTCCTTCTATGGGGGGTTTTAATAGCGAGATGTCACAGAGCCCAACCATACTGATTCTTAAAGAGCAGAAGCAAAATGACTTCATTATAAATCATTTTTACACTGCAAATTTAGGATCACTTGAGTGAGGACAATTTTTTTCCTGTGGTATTCACCTTCCTGGGCAAGGAAAGATGAAGCACATAAGCTTGTTTCCTATATCTTCATGCCAGTTTCTTGGTGAGGATTTTTCTGAGGTGAAGTATTCAGGCAAGGGCTGAGGGGAGAGAAGGCATGTAACCAGCAAACTTCAGATATATTTATATCTGTGGAAACATTGCTGGTGCTAGTCTAGGCCTGTCTTAGCTTGCCTTGCTCTCTCCAGAGTAACTGTTCTCTCATCAGCATATCATTTGAAGGGAAATTTGCTCATTAAGCTAAAGTTTAACTAGTAGTTTTAAAGCTTTTCCTAGGGATTACCAACTAAATGACTTACCAAGGACAGGAAGACAACTCAAATGAAAGGAGTTGGGTGTAAGTGGAGAACAGAGGCAAAAAGAGAGCTCATGGCCTGTCTAGAAAAGGCAACAATAGTTGCTAAGCAAATGCCAAATATAAGTGTAGCTCATAGGTGGTGGGGGTGGGGGGAGTTCCAAGCCTTCCTCTGCACTTTGAAACCCACCCTGTTGTTCAGCCAAAACCAAGAGTCACCTTTTAAAATGTATTACCGACTAATGAAGACAAACAAACAAAACATGCTGAGATCAACACTGTGAACTTCAAGCAACACAGAGCTAAGGTGGAATCTGACCTGAAGGTCAGGACTGTTTGACCTCCATTTTGTGTTGGAACTTTGGAAATTGCTGTATGCATTCTGTTCTGTCCCCCCTTTTATTTTAACTCCCTTCTCCAACAGTGAGAAAGCTGTCTTCCATTTTCTTTTATATATTTACTCATTTGTTTAAGTCTAGAATGCACAGAATGTAATTTTGGAATTGCTAACCCAGAGCACTGGAGAAGCAAAATGCCTGCACACAGAACATTTTCATCACTCCAGAAAGTTCCACCATGTTTATTCTCCATAGACATATTATTTCTTAGTATATTTCAGCACACTTCCCTTCTCAAGGGTTCTTTGGATCTAGGTAATATACAAAAGTGCACTGACATACTTCACATTGAGCTAATGCAGGATTTTAGGTCAAGAGAACCTTCAAAATTGATGTATATTCTACCAAATACCTGACCAGTACTCCTTAAAACTGCCAGGATAATGAACAATAAGGAAAGTCTGAGGGGCACCTGGGTGGCTCAGTCAGTTAAGCATCTGACTTTGGCTCAGGTCATGATCTCACGGTTCGTGAGTTCGAGCCCCGGTCGGGCTCTGTGCTGATGGCTCAGAGCCTGGAGCCTGCTTCATATTCTGTGTCTCCCTCTCTCTCACTGTGCCTCCTCTGCTCACACGCTCTCTCTGTCTCTCAAAAATAAATAAACATTAAACAATTTAAAAAAAAAGTCTGAGAAACTAAGGAGACATAACTGCTAAATGCACGGTAGTGTCCTGTATGGGATACTGGGACAGAAAAAAAACCCCAAAACATTAATGGAGAAATTGGTGAAATCTGAATTAAGCCTAAAGTTTAGATAATAGTAATGTACCAGTGTTGGTTCCTTAGATTTGTCAAGTATAAAATGATAACATTTGGAAAAATTGAAACTTGGTAAGGAGTGTGTTGGAATTCTTTCTACTGTCTTTGCAACTTTTCTGTAAATCTAAAATTAGTTTATTTTAATTTATTTATTAAAAATTTTAAGCGTATTTGTTATTTTTGAGAGAGACAGAGAGAGTGAGCAGGGAGGAGCAGAGACAGAGGCAGAGAGAGAATCCCAAGCTGTTAGTGTGGAGCCTGATTCAGGGCTTGAAATCACAAACTGTGAGATCATGACCTGAGGTGAAACCAAGAGTAGATGCTTAACCAACTGAGCTACGCAGGCAGCCCAAATTATTTTAAATAGTTTATTAAAATTATCCAAAACATTGGGCACACAGAAAGCTCATTTAGATGGGTGTCTGGGTGGCTCAGCTGGTTGAGCATCTGACTCTATATTTTGGGTCAGGTCATGATCCCAGGGTTGAGAGATTGAGCCCTACATCAGGCTCCATGCTGAGTGTGGAGCCTGCTTAACATTCTCATTCTCTCTCTCCCTCTCTGTCTCTGTCTCTGTCTCTCTCTCTCTGTCTGTCTGTCTGTCTCTCTCTCTCTCTCTCTCTTTGTCCCTCTTCCCCACTTGTGTTCTCTCACTCTTTCAAAAAAAAAAAAAAAAGCTTATATAGATATTGGAGATTAAGAGCCTAGGATCTAAGTCAGATACATCTGAGGTCAAATATTAGCTCTATTACTTGCAAACATAATTGGGACCGATTTTGACTAAAGTCATAATCATGTTTTCAAATATCTCTCTGTACCCTTTTAAGTAGCAAGAGCAATGTAAAATCAAACATAGCAGAACATGTACAAACTAGGACTATCTTGAACATACTAACCTGAGCCATTGCTTTCACATCTGTGAAATGCAACAATAATTCTTATTTCATAGGGTTGATTGAGAGTTAAATGGAGAAAATCTATGTAGAGTACTTGGTAGAGAACTGGATAGATACCAGCTGTTCAGTAAATAGTAGCTGATACTATTAGTAGTAGTAGTAGTTGGAAGATGCCACATGTGTCACATACACATTACTATCCCACGCTTTATCAGTTTGTTGTTTAATTGCCCACTTCTCTCAGTAACCTGTGAGCTCCTTAGGGCCAGGAGTGTTTTCTTATTCACCACTGTGTCTTTCTAACTAGTATGGCTGCTTATAGAAAATATATAAAGAAGGCTTGTTGTTAAATAGACATTTTTTCCTTATGAAATGAAAACATCTTACAAATTCTGCATCTGTTGTATTGTGACAGTTCTCTTCTGTTTGTAACATCTTTGTAGTATCATGGTATTTGTGGGCCATTCAACTCTGCAGTATTTTGACCTCCTCTAGATATAAATGCAGCTGTGCTGTGTATTGGGAGATCTTTTCATAGGCTCTGGAGGCAGCTTCCTGACCCCATGTACAACCTCACTTTGATATTCAGTTTCTTAAAGAAGGGGTGATTCTGTTCTGCCTTCTTAATGACAAAGGTCATTTGGACTCTGCCACTGGGGACATTTTCATTTCAAGTTACTGTGTCTCTCTTCAAAGTTTAGGCTTGAAAACATTAAAACAGATGGTGGTACTTGGAGGGTAATTAATTTTCCTTTGGAGAAATAATCGCTTTCCTTAAAAATAAATTAATGCCTCCATCTTTTTCTAAGAGGTAATGGTTTAGTAAATTGAGCAATGAACTCAGCTGCCCTTGACCAGGATTTAGGGAGAAAGGAGAAATCTCTTGTGATTCTGCCTCTGTCTGGTTGTATGAATTTGGAAGCTTCACTTCCTTGGGTTATTGGGAAGATTAAATAAAACCGAGCACTTTAAGCACTTAGCAGGTGCCTGATGTAGAGTGAGGCTGTAGCACTGTTAGCCAATATAATTATTAGAGGTAGAAAAGGGACATTATTAATTGGTCTTGTTGATTTTGTAGGGACACGAGTCTTATCTGAATATAGCATTTAAAGTGCCATAAGGTTCTGGTATAGAGGCTCCATTCACACAGGCAGCATTTTTTAAATAAATTATTAATGACCAAATGATTCTTCTTGTTCCATGTTATAGTAAATCAATTGGGAAATATTTGAATTTCCCTCTTCTTTCTGGACACAGTATATAACATGTCACTGGCTAACAGATGACATTGAATTTGTCTTACCAGGAGACCATGTTTTAATATTCAGAAAATGTTCTTAATATCTTTTTAACAGTTTATGAAATTAAACTTTCCATGTGTTTATATTCCAAAATTTCCAAATTCCCCAGCTTTGAACTTTCAGCAAGTTTTTGATACCAGATATTATGTGAAATAACATCTCCTGTTTTGTTTGGGTCCATGAGCATATATGTAGTTGCTTGACACTTGAATTTTCACAGCTATTTAAAGAATGTTATCTAGTGATACTGGGCAGAAAGTTGTTATGTGAACATTCTCTTGAGCTTCTTCTGGGTTAAGCTTCTGCCAGGGTCATATTTATTGGATAGAAATTATCACGATATCCATATTTTAGCATAATGGGAGCTATATTTTAATATTTCACTCAAAACAAGAAGGGATTATTTTCTGTAAAAGAATGTGTTTTAAGCTCACTTTCTTTTAGCACAGAGTGTAGATGAATACTGACACACCCCTGCCCCCAGAGAGAATTACACTGATAAAGTGGCTACAGAGAGATGGACGGATAGCTCAACACAGATTGCTCAGGGCCACGGGAGTAGCAGACCTATTTTTTTTTCCCCCAGAGTATTAGAGGGGCAAAATGCATTCTTTCGAAATTGTTTGACAAAGACTATTTAAAGATTTGCTCAATCAAGTATATAAGGGAAGACAGGGAAGTAGAAGCAGGAAGCAGAGCTTCCAGTATAGATGATTCCTGGTACTTGCACTACTTGGTTGTGTCAGTCCATGACATGGAAGGGGGACACAGGAGGGAGCCCAGCTATATCTCTCAGCACATCCAGTGAGGTGTACCTTTTCTATGAAGATGAGTTGGAGGTATATTGGTCTGTGGAGTAAACTGAATCTAATTCTCATTTTCCTTTTCCAAGGTGTGGGACAGTAATTCTCAACAAATAGCAAAATCAATACCATTTGTCATCTTAAAGTTCTGAATCAAGGAATCCTTTCAGATATTGTTTTCTAAGTGTAACTAGTACCTAGCCCAATGAAGACTTGTAGAAGATAGTCAAAACTCAATTGCTTGTTGTGTTTTAATTACTCCTGCTTTAAATTGTTTTCAGTGAGGAAAGGTCTTGCTAGGCCTCTGGATGAGATTTTAGGCAGTCCTACAATATTTATGAACATTCCTAGATAATATAATATCCTGTGTTCAGTTTAGCCATGGCTTGGAAATTCGGATTTCTTTTTTTTTTTTTTTAACATTTATTTATTTATTTTGGGGGGGAGAGAGAGAGAGAGAGAGAGAGAGAGAGTTAGAGAGAAAGGGAGAGAGAGAATCCCAAGCAGTCTCTGCACTGTTAGCACAGAGCCCAATGCAGGTCTTAGTCCCGCAAGACAGGAGATCATGACCTGAGCCAAAATCAAGAGTGGGAAGCTTAACTGACTGAGCCACCCGGGTGCCCTGGAAATTAGGATTTCTAACCCTATATGTCAATTAAGTCCTCAATATTTATTCAAAGGTAAGATTACTGAGTCCCTTTCCCAGGGGGAGGTAACTGCAGATTATGTCTTTGCCTTTGAAGAAAGTGATGTACGTGGTCCTTTGTCTCAGTGCCAATTCTCTGCTCCCGATTTGTTAACTGAGGATTTTGGTCTCATCAGGCAGGTTCAGAACAGGGGAAGGAAAAGGAGAAAGGAGATGCAGGAAATTCTCATTGACTAGGATGTTAGTGAACTGGTTTTGTGCTTATTCTTGCCAGACTGACTGATGTTTTCAGTTTACATTTTCTCTCTGGTTGATTCTATGAGATTTTTTGAAAGCTCCACATCTGAGCCAGCCACTGACTATTCCTGAAACACAGTCAGTACCTTCTCTCCAGTGGCCTGCTTTTGATTTTTCCATCCACTCAACTTTTTTGTCTACCTTTCTATAAAGACCCTCTGTTGTTTCTTCACATTTGGCTTCCGCTCTCTTGTCAAGATCCCATTTTATTTTATTTTATTTTAATGTTTTATTTATTTCTAGGAGAGAGAGAAAGAGAGAGACAGAGTGAGCAGGGGAGGGTCAGAGAGAGAGGGAGTCATAGACCGAAACAGGCTCCAGGCTCTGAGCTGGCAGTCTGCACAGAGCCCGACGAGGGGCTCGAACCCACGAACCACGAGATCATGACCTAAGTGAAACTTGGACGCTTAACTGACTAAGCCACCCAGGCACCCCATCAAGATCCCATTTTAAAACAACCTAGATTTCACTTCTGCAGAGTTCTGTGTGGGCTAGTGTTGAATCGTGACCCTGAAAAACATATGTCCACATTCTGACCCCTGGAACCTGTGAATGTGACCTTATTTGGAAGAGTTGTCTTTGCAGATGTAATTAAGTATCTTGAGAAGTGATCATTCTTGGTTACTCATGTATGTCCTAATTCTGCTGACAAATGTCCTTGTGAGGGAATGGTAGAGGGAGAAGAGGAGAGGGCCATGTGAAGACAGGCAGAGATTGGAGTTCGGCAGCCACAAGCCAAAGAAGGCCTGGCATTACTAGAGACAAGAAGATGAAAGGAAGGACCTTTGGAGAGACATAGCTCTGCTGAACCCTTGAAATTGGACTTCTGGCTTCCAGAACTGTGCGAAAAAATTCCTGTTGCTTAAAGCTATCAAGTAGGTGGTAGCTTGTTATGATAGCCCTAGGAAACTAATAGACACATTTTGGCTGGACATTGTCAGGTAAAAGAGAAAAAAATATCTCATGAGGGATTCGTAGAAGGGCCAAGAAGTAAGAAGAAATCCAGAAAAAACCCCAGAGTTTCAAGGAGGAGGCTATGATAAAGAGGAAAATGTGTGATGGGGATTAAAGTGTATACTTGTGATGAGCACCTTGTAGTATATATGTTTAATCACTAAGTTGTACACCTGAAACTAATATAACACTGTATTTTAACTAACTGGAATTTAAATAAAACTTTAAAAAAGAGGAAAATGTAGGCTAAAGGTCTAGAATGAGGACTAAAAGTAGAGTGTTCACTCAGTTCCATTGATGCTTTCCTGTCTGAGCCTTTTGAGATCAGTTGCACACATTTATGTGCCAGTTGGCTGATGTCAGAAGAACCGTATTCACAGCAAAAAATGCATTTAAATGGTCCCCTGAGATAAGGCCACCTGTGAGCACAGTGAAGCAGTGGCTCAGCCCTTATAGACTAGGCCATGAAGTATTGGTATCCAGCAGGGGTCAGTGCTCAGGTATTTGTAGCACTAACAGGGTGGTGTGGCCTATACTGAGACAGAGTCTCCCCTTACAAGGGAAAGCAAATCAGTGCAAAGATTGCCCTGGGGCTTATGGAGAACCACCCTGTAAGGTAGGTGAGAAAAGGGAAGTAGGTTACTTCTTGGCTTGTTTTATAAAGATGCTGGGTTCAAACCCATTTATCCTCCTCTTCAGAAAATCATCTACTCCAGTGATCCTAAACCAGTGCTTCAAATGAGACATTTGTCTTCTGTATGGGTTTATAAAATTGAATTTGGGGGGCACCTGGGTGGCTCAGTTGGTTAAGTGCTGACTTTGGCTCAGGTCATGATCATATGATTCATGGGTTCGAGTCCCACGTTGGGCTCTGTGCTGACAGCTCAGAGCCTGGAGCCTGCTTCAGATTCTGTGTCTCCCTCTCTCTCTGACCCTCCCCTGCTCATGCTGTTTATCTCTCAGAAATAAAGAAAACATTTAAAAAAAAAATAGAATTTGCACACATGGCCTGCCTTTCAGGCCATAGTCCCCACCATTCCCTACCCAGTTTACATTACTTATTTGTGGCCCCTGCCTGGTCCCTAGAAGCATCTAATCTATTTGCAAAGCTTGACCTAGTTCAAATCACACCATATACCTTTACTTCTGCAAGGTGCCAGGAAAAGGTCTTTTCTTACACTTTTTAAGGCTGCCTCAGCTATTCACTTTAACCTGATTTCACCCAGATAAAATGTTGTAGGGTAGGAATTTTGTTCCTACAAATGGTGATTGGCCTCAGGTGGCTACATTTCCTCCCCTCAGGTTAGTATTCAGATAAAAGAGTTCTAGTACTTCCTTCTCTTAGGCAAAAACATGCCTGAATACCAAATCTTTCCCTATGAAGACATGTAGACACATGAATCTCTTCTGGTTTAACAAGAATCTTATGTTGCACTTTTTTGTACTGTTTTCTTTTTGTTCCCTCTTCTCATAAATGCCATGGTAACATGAGTCTGTTTCCTTGCATTAAATTACAAAATGGTTTTCTTGACCTAATGTTTTTTATTGGAGGCAGCACTTATGACCCAATTTTGATTTACACAGACTCACAGGAAAATGGAGCTGAACTTCAGAGTCTTTATTTGTTAAGCAGTGAACCATACCACACACTGTTTGCTGGGAGAGGCAGGGGCTAAGAAAGCCTCACTAGAAGCATCTCGGGGCCTTCCTTCTATGAAGTGCAGTGAGGGGGGAAATAGGACTTACTTCCCTAGTGACTAGCCTTTAAGTAATGGAGCTCTCTGCTAGAAGTGGGGTGGTGCTGACTCGCATTTTACTTAGAGACTGGAGTTCCTTGTACAGGAAGATTGAACAGCTCAGGGTGGGAACATGAAGCTCTTTTGCTATTTCCTTGAAAGACATCAATGGCTACAATTGCATACATTTCAGTGTTAACACAGTGACTGCCATATAAAAATATTTGTGAATAAAGACTTATTTGAGGTTTTCACTGAGGAAATTGAATATATGGGGGGGCTGTGATGTGATGTCAAAAAGATCTTTCTTTTATCAAAAGAAAACCAACTCTAAGTTACTGCATAGTGACTCACCAACTCTGAAAACATGACATAAGACTCTTTATCAGAACACATACATGTTTTTGTGAATCTCTCCCTTTAAGAATGGATGAGGAACCAGATAATCAGGCTGGCTTTAGCAAATCACTCACAGAAATATATTTAAATTTATAATCAGTATCCTTCCTGTTATCTTTATGTTTTTTTGCTAATGGAAGCAGGAAAATATATAGCTTGCCAAACTGTATGTAGAAATATCTATGTCCTTTATTTCTTTAACGTTAGTTACTAAAACTTTCAAATGATTTTGTCAGCCTATAACAATGAGACAAATTATTTTCCCTGGCTATTCACATCTTTGCATGTAGATTTGATATTGCAATTATGATCTCATACAAGTGGGCTGTATAAGATACTAACTTGGAACCTGAATTGGTTTGTTCATGCTGTTAAATCAGTCTTTCTGCTAGTAACTGATCTCTTTCTAAGTAGCTTACTTTTCTCATTTTCTTTCTTCCTCTTCCATTTTCTGCTTCTCCTCCTCTTCTTCATTCTCCTCTCCCCATCTGCTGCTTCTTTTTTTTTTTTTTCTAAATTGTTGATGCTTGATTTAAATTGCGTGGATCAGTGAGACCCTCATACATCTTAGAGATAATGTTCCTGTTGATAAAGAAGTGCCCATGACAAAACTGCTATGCTCTTGGGTAAATGACTCTACACAAGAAAAGTAGAACATTCAATTTTCCTTGGGTAGATACTGCTGAGGAAACAATAATCCGGCTAGCAAAAGATTCTTCTGTAGCATTATAGATACTAGAGAGAAACTATAATTTATTATAGAGTAAGGATTAGCAGAGTTACATGCATGTAAGGTTGGACAAAAGTGACAAAGTCTGGACAAAAGCACAAAAATGCATACAATGAAGTAGAAGAAACAATAATTAAAATTTCTCTTTTCTCCTCGAGAGAGAAATGGATGCCTCTTGTGTTTCTAGTACACCTTCTGAAAGAGTTAATACTGGAGGTAGATGTCTATAGATTCAAGAGTCAAAAGGTCCTAAATCCAAAGATAGGGCCTCTTATTAAGTCCATTTTCAAGGAGCACCCTAAGGCTGCTACTTCCTTCCTCAAAGAAAACTATCATTTTATTCTTATATCATCTAAGTTAGGTTTGCAAGGTGCTCCTTTAAATGACCTTGGTCAGTTCTCAAGGTAAACCTTGGTACAATGGGCTGATTTAGAGAATGCCTACATAATACACATGAATTTCAGCTGAACTAATTAGTTGTAAGATACGTGTGTCTGTATGATGGTGTGGTTTTCAGAGATCCAGACTGAGATTCATTCTGATAGTGTTTTAAGAAAGATTAATGC